>NC_133618.1:1649881-1674881 GCF_048593235.1 Sminthopsis crassicaudata | reverse complement strand
AAATTGAGGTCAGAGGTGAGGGGTCATTCTAGGTCTCAGGGCTGAATGTCAGGGCCCATCACCCTCATTCTCCCCAACCCCACCTGCCATCTCCTCGCTCTGCACCAGACTCTCATGCAGTGGAGAATTTGCCTTTATTCTACACAAGATAAACAGGGAAAAACGTGAACAATGGAAGCTCTTTACTGACTGTCCTCCCTGGAGCCTCACCAGGAAGGGAGCAAAGTTAGGGGAGCACTCCTTGAACCTGTGTCTCTGCTTCAGGTGAGTTCACACAGGGTGAGCTGAATTCGGACCTGAAGAGAACAACAGGAAGGAGCTTCTGACAAGACCAACAGAATATGTGTGGATTTGAGAAGGAGAGGCCACGGAGGTGGGAAATGGGACTGTGGATGGACAGTGGTAGTCGCCACAAAACAGCGAGGTGCTGCAGGGGATAGAGCACAGGACGTGGAAGCAGAAAGCCTCATCTTCCCGAGACATTCACTGTCTGTGTGACTCTGGACAAGCCCCTTAGCCCTGCGAGCCTCGGTTTCCTCATCTATAAAATGAGCTAAAAAGGAAATGGAAAACCACTGAGGTGGCTTTGCCAAGAAAATCCCAAATCAAATCATAGAGAATCAGACATGACCTAAACTACTGGACGATCGCAACAAAAGCCACCACAGAGCAAGGATCCTGGAGGATGTTTGAGATGATGATCTTAGTGGATAGTGTGTTATTCGGATCCCCCCCAGAATTCCACCTGTAGCCAAGAAGATGGCAATCCAACATCTCTTTCTTCCATTAGCCTCTTTCAAGTGACCGTAAAACTTTTTCTCTACCCATGGGAAAAGGGCACTCACTTTTCATGTTTTTATTCACTTTTCATTGTTTGTTTTTATAGATGACCTTAACCACGGGTCTGATTGGCAATAGAGTTGGGAAGGAGCAATTGAAGGAACAAAATCCTCCAAATATGGCTCGGGCTTAAAAAATACAAAACATTTTATACAGTTTCTCAGAGAAGGAACATTTTTTTTTTACCCCAAATCCATGTAGGTTGTGAGTTAGCAGCAGGACAAGGGAAAGGAGGGCAAACATCTTGGATGAACAGCCCTCCTCAATGCTCCACCCAACCACAAGAAACCCTGATTAAGTCTGCTGTTTGCCAGGCACCGTGCTAAGCTCTGGAATATAAAAGCAAACAAAGCCCCTGCCCTCAAGAAGCTTACAGTCTAAGGGAGGAGAAAGCCTGACAACAAATATATACAAACAATATATAGCCCGGAAACACTGGAGATAATCTCAGAGGGAAAACACTGACCCTAAGGGGCCTGGGAAAGGCTTCTTCTTATGGAAGATGGAGTTTGAGCTGAGTCTTGAATGAAGCTGGGGAAGCCAGGAGGTAGAGATGAGCATTGTGGCTCTTGTTCAGTCAGTTTTCAGTCGTGTCCAGTTCTCTGTGACCCCACCTGAAGTTTCCTTGGCAAATATTCTAGAGTGTTTTTTATTTCTTTCTCCAGCTCATTTTACAGATAAGGAAACTGAGGTAAACTTGCTTTAGTGACTTGCTGAGGGTCACACAGTAAATGTCTACAGATGAAGCTTCATGCCCCCAAGCTGAGCCCTCTCTGTCTAGCTGCCCTAGAGGTGAATAGGGACCACATATTACCTGTCCTCATTCTCCTCCTCCTCCTCATCATCATCATCATCATCGCCAGAAATGTTTGCAATGTATTGGACAATCAGTTTCTAAGTCCTGCCCATGCTCTTCTTGTAATATGTTTTGAAAGCCCCTTTCTCCTTTCTTCTGATCCTGTCCTCACCCTGCAGACCCTCATGCTCTCTTGCCTGGGCTGTTGCTGGGAGCAGAGGGGTGGTACGCCTGCCTCAGTTTCTCCCCACTCCAGTTCATTCCCCGTTCACAAAGGAATTTTCCCAACGCCAGCAGCTAGAGGTCTTTGCCTTCTCCTGTTGCCTTCTCCTGGTGCTTTCCCCCCAATATATTCTCCATTTCCTCTCTATTCTTTCCCTGTGCACTAAAACTGCCGAGTACCAAGGCAGATTTGAGACATTTTTTAACATGGTCACTTTCCTCTTATGAACAGTGGAAATATTGTTACCTGAGTTTGAGAAACAGCAGAAAGGCTCCGGGGCTGTGAGTGCTGGGCCTGGGGCCAGGGAGACTCATCTTCTGAAAGGGGATCCCCTTCCTGTGGAGTAAGGGGATCCTGGGAAGTCACAGCCGAGTACCAAGGCAGATTTTGCGACAGTTTTTAACATGGTCACTATATTTCTGTGGAAAATTTCCTCCCCCTCCATCCCATGCAGCAGAGTTCAGTGCAGAGATTGCTAAATACAGATCAGATGAAGACCCTGCCTCAGGAAAGGACTTGGGACCTCTTCCTTGCTTCCTAGACCCCCCCCCTCTTTAAAGGTCTTCATGCTCATCCCCCCATCCTAAAACCCTGCCCAGCTCAGTGGCTTCTTGGCTGCCCCCTGCTGTTGCTTTGGCTAAAATTGCTTGTATGTCCCTGGAAACAAGCTAGAGATATTTGGACCTAGCAATGATAGTACCCACAGACCGACTCCAAAAGGAGCTGGCAACAGCAGCCATCCTACATGACACTGTTAGGAGGACAAAGATGTAACAGGCTCGAACCAGGGCCCATATTCCATAATGATTTTCTGATTTTGCAAACAAGAAGTGTCCAATCTGTGCAGGGATCTGACCTTGACAAAGGAGGTGTTCCAAGGGTGAGATGAAAGGGCACCGAGACCCTCACAGGGTCCATATTGTGCTAGTGCAGAGGCCACCTATGTAGTGAGGGAGGAGGGCTCAGTGTTGTGTGAGGGCTGGGAGAGGAAAGCACTTGGGGTCCGGGGAAGGCTTCCATGAAGTAGCCATTCGAGAAAAACTTTCCAGACAGTGACAAGAGAGAGGGCCAGCTGAAGAGTGGCCAACGTCATGGGGAAGAGGCCAGCTTTGGGTGGGGCTTGTATCACTATACTGGTTCCTCTTTCTAGTATCACCAGGGGAAGGTTGTGTGTGTGTGTGTGTGTGTGTGTGTGTGTGTCTGTGTGTCTGTGTGTCTGTGTGTGTGTGTGTGTATCTGTGTGTGTGAGTGAGTGTGTGTCTGTGTGTGTGTGTTTGTGTCTGTGTGTGTGTGTCTGTGTGTGTGTCTGTGTGTCTGTGTGTGTGTGTGTGTGCATTGCAGTGTGCATATTTGTGGTGTGCATACACATCAGGACAGGAAACATCTCTAAGGTCCAAGATAACTACAATGCTGTTCTTTTCTCTAGATTCTTCACATTGATTGGGTCAGCGACCCCTTAGGAAGGCTATCAGATAAAGTCCTTTTAAAAAAAAAATGATCAAAGGAAATGCTAAGTTTCAACTAGAAATTAGTAAAATTAAAAATGTGTTTTTTTTCCCTGTATCCAAAGATCACCAACAACCTAAGATCATCCCCTTCCTGTGGACTAAGCTTCCAGAGGGTCCAGGCTGCCCAGGCTTTCTCCCCAGCTCCTGCTGGGGCCTTGGTTTTCCCCAGGAAGTAGTTGGTCTTTGGCCTGGCCGGGTCTGGCCAGCCTCTCTCCTCCACCCTCCCCAACACCCAGACCAGGCTGAGGCAATGTCGGGACAATCTATTTGAGGCCTAGTTTCCCATTGTACCAATTATCACCCAAACAGATACTGAGCCGCTTTAGGAATGAAGGTTTTTCTTCAGACTCTTTAATTTCCCCTTGAGCTGTTCCTGTTCACCTCTGTTCACCCACCAGGGCGTGGGAGAAGCAGGTGTCTCCAAGGCAACTTTCATTTCACACCTATGGGCTCCTGCAGATCACAGCTCCTGTCTCTCATTACTCTCAGGGAACAGGATGCGATCAGCCATGGTGCTCACGTACCAAGTTTCCAGAAAACTACTCAAAAAATGTGGGTGGAGAACCAGAGGAAAATGCTGAGTTTGGCATCTGATGTGACCTTGGACCATGAATTCAAGTGCATGTAAAATGAGAGAATAAATCTAGAGATTCTCTAGAGAATTCAAGGTCACAAAGGCAAAAGCACAGAAGTGAGAGATGGTGGATCAAGAAACAGGAAAAGCAAGAAAGGCCAACAGAGAAGCCTTTATGCTGTCCCAGAAGAAGCCCCAAGAACTCCAGTATGGAGGCAAAGGCAGAGGGGCCCCTGTGTCCTTCCTGACTTGATGGGAATATCAAGCAGCCTTCATCATGGGACAGAGTAATCTGGCCGTGCCCGGCCCTGGGTTTTACTGCTCTCCCGGTGTCTGAAAAGCTTCTCATCATTTTAATCATCCTTGTGAACGATTCTGTAGAGAGGAACAAGGAGTAAGGGACACTTACCTTCCTACCCCAGAGCTGCAAGCATGGGCTTTATCACTTTCCTCTTATGAACAGTGGAAACATTGTTACCTGAGTTTGAGAACCAGCAGAAAGGCTCCGGGGCTGTGAGTGCTGGGCCTGGGGCCAGGGAGACTCATCTTCTGAAATGGGATCCCCTTCCTGTGGAGTAAGGGGATCCTGGGAAGTCACAGCCCTATCTTCTGGAGTCCCACAGCTTCTAGCTAGGAGCTCCTGGGCATTTCCCTTAGCTCCATCTTCCCAGGGTCCCACAGCAAGTCACTTAGCTGTGTTTGCCTCAGTTTCCTCATCTGTACAGCGAGCTGCAGAAAGACATAACAAGCTGCTCCAAAATCTTTGCCAAGAAAACCCCACATGGGAGCAGGAACAATAAAGGCTCTTGCTTTTACTGCTGTTAGTTCTAACCCAAGAGAGTGTATGCATTATCAGTCTCCTTGGAGGAGATGACTCTCGGCTCTGGGCCACAAACGGGGAACAAGATCTGCATGGCTGCCACCCCAGGACTTCCCCGGGGCAGAAGAAGTGACCCCACCTCCTTACCAGAATCCTGAAGTTATGCAACCTCTGTCTGCCTCAATTTCCTCAGCTGTAAAATGGGCATCTTCCCAGGTAGGTTGGTTGTGAGGACTAAATGAGAGCATTTGTGAAATGCTTAGCTTGGTACACAGTAGGTTTATAGAGCACCTACAAATGCTCATTCCCTTCCCTTTCCTACCACTGCCAGGACTAGGTCTTCTTTCTCATACTGCCCCCTCCCCTCTTTGCCACTTCCCTGTTCTCCCTGTGCCCCATCAATTGGTAACATCTCTCACTCATTCTATACCGCTCTTGTCTGGTCACTCTTGTCTGCCCAACTTTGGGAGACTCTTATTCCTTTCTCAATGACCCCTGTGCCTGGGTCCAGTTGTTCTTGCCTAACTCTTGTTCTCTTACTAGGGGACATCAGCATACAAAATGATTCTCCATCAAATACCTACCTTCCCTGTTTCTCAGTCTGCTCATCTCCCATGACCTCCGGCTCTGTTTTCAGCTACAGAAATGGTTTCACCCTTGGTCTTGCCCTTACTTTATGAACTCTACAGTTCCCTTATCTCATGGAAATTAATTTTGATCCCACCTCTCTTTGTCTTATATTCCCAAACCCCATTTTCATCCTCATCTTCATCAGTTCCTTTCCTGGCTGAACTAGCTGAAATCTCGTGCCTTCTTCAACTTCTCCCCACTCTTTGTAAAACAGCAATTCTATGCTGTCTTGTTCTCTTGACTCCTTTGTCCCCCTTTCCAATAGCCTATCTTGATCTGCCATGCCTCAGCCTTGGATTATTCCTACCATCTTCTACTTTAGGGTCATGGAATTGTGCTGCTGAGATTCCTCCAACAAATTTACGTTGTGTAATCTTAAGTGGGCCCTCACCATGGCAAGCTGACCACTCTAAGTCCTCTTAATTGACTCACCATGCCACTTTCTACAGTGGTTCTTCTGGATCTTTTCAACCCTTCTCAAAACTGCCATAATTTCCTTTTTCCAATACTCGTAACTGATAATTTTGCTTCACATTTTAATATGAAAAAATAGACCCTTCAGGAGACCTCTCTATTCACCCCTTTTCTTCATTTGATGGTCTCTGCTACTATCCCCTTCTTTCCTCTGTCTCACATGAAGAACCCCTCTACCTATGCAAAGAATACCGTTCCATCCCACCTCTTCTGACAGATTGCCCTTCCATCCTCTTCACTCCCTCACTGATTTACATTCTTTTCTTGTTTGCTGGTCACTTCTCTACTACCTATAAACATACCCACATGCCCCCCATTCTTTAAAAAACCCTCACTTGTTCCATCCCCCTCCTACTTCTATAGTTCCATCTTATTTTTATGACTAAATATTTAAGGCTCCCTACAATAGGTGTTTGTCCTTCCTTTTCCCCCACTATCTCATCAATTCTCCATACTTTGGCTTCCAACCTCATCTTTCAACCAAAACTATTCTCTAATAAAGGATCCCTTTATCACCCTGAATAACCTTTTTCTTCTCCTCCTCCTTATTGGTTTCTCTGCAGCCTCTGCCACTGATGAGCCCCCTCTTCCCCTTAACCGTGTGGTCACTCCCAACTCTAACGTTGACTCTTCTCTAGGTTTCCATAACACTATTTTCCCAGTTTTTCCTTTTCTTAACCAACTACTCAGTTTGTCTCTTTAGTTCAATCTTCTTTAAGATTATCACCCAATAACTGAAGAGGTCCCCCAGAGTGCAGTCTTGGCCCCTCTTTTCTTCTTCCTCTATACAGCTTTCCTTGGTGATCTTCCAGGACCATCTCTATGCTGAAGATCCCCAGATTTTCTTCTCTCTCCCTAATGTTTCTCTTGACCTTCAGACTTGCAAATGTGCTTATTGAGCATATGGAACTGAATGTCCCATAGAAATCTTAAGCTCATTGTATCTAAAACTAAGTCATCTTTCAACCCTAACTCCTTTCCTCTTCCTAACTTCCCCATTACTATTGAGGGCATCAATATCCTCCTAGTGTCCAAGGTTTAACCTCAGGTGATTCACATATTCAGCTGTTGGGAACATAATCATATGTTATCTGCTGCTGTTGTGGTTTCCAGAATGCAGACACCAGTACCTGGAATTGTTATCTATTCTTATGAGCAGATGATGGTAATACAAGGAGACTAAGAGGCACTTGCTATTCTCTGACCTGTCCACTGAGAGGCAGTTGTGTTCTTTGACCTCTCTCCTCTTCCCTCTGCCTCCAATTTATTTCATTCCCAGTCCACAAGCAACACCTGTGTCAGTAAAGACTGCTTTGCAACGCCTTCAGATCTTCACAGCTGTGGAGGCTCTCGGAGAATTGATCTGCCCATTACAGGGCATTTAAGTATGGCTCTTAACATTCAGCCAATCCCCCTTCCTTTTTAATATCTTCTACATGCATCCTCTTCTCTTCTCTGACACTGCACCCACCCTTGTGCAGGATCTCTTAGCCTCAAATTTAATCTGTTGTAACACCTCAAGTCACTCACCACCCAAATCCCTCCATTCACCAAAATGAATTTCCTAGAGGGAAGATCTGACCTCTTGGCTCTCTAGCACTTCTATGACAGAACAGAAAATCCTTCATTTGTCATTTAAAGTCTTTCACAACTTGGCTCTACTTTTCCTTTCCAGTTTTCTCATTCCTTATTCTTATCTTCATGCTCTCCATGTACTTCTTCCATATGAGAAACTCAGTCTCCCTATTCACACATTTTACTGACTGTTCTCTGTCTAGAACTCTTTGTCTCTGTCTCTATCACTGTCTCTCTTTTCTCTCACTATTTTATTAATTCTCTATACTTTGGTTTCCAACCTCATCATTCAACATTTCTCTCTCTCTTTTTCTGTATCTTTGCCTGTGTGTGTGTGTGTGTGTGTGTGTGTGTGTGTGTGTGTGTGTGCAAGTGTCTTTCTCTGCTTCTTGATCTCTTTTTCTATGTGGCTCTTAGTCTCTCTTACTCTGTCTGTTTCTATGCCTCTGTGTATGTGTGTATGTCTATCTTTCTTTCTGCAAACACATCTCTACTTCTTGACTGTCCTGGATTCCTTTAAGTCTTTGATAGAAGCCTATGTTACCTGAGAAATCTTTCCCAATTTCCCTTAGGGCTTGTGCCTTTCCTCGTGGATTATTTTCTATTTGCCCCGGCTGTCATTTGTTTGCTTGTCATCTTCCCTTTAGACTGGGAAATCCTTGACAGTAGGGATGGCTTTTGGGGTTTCTTCGGATCTCCAGAACTTTGCTGATATCTGGTACACAACGAGTATTTAATAAATGATTGTTGACTGATAGAATTTCTTCAAGATTCAGTTCAAATCATATTTTTCACAAGAAGTTTTTAGCTAGTTGTTCCTGATGCCTTTGTATCATATTATATATTTTATGTCATATACATATGTTTGTATATATACACACATATATATGTATGTATATGCAAGCTTTCTCTTCACACACACACACACACACACACACACACACACACACAGAGAGGAAATTGCTTGTAATCAGAGGGTATTTGGCCAACAGAGAAAATGTTATCAGTCACATGGCTCTGGCCCGCTGTGGCTGGTAATAGCAATAAAGCTGCTTTTTGACCTTTTCCAGAATAGGAGCGTGAGCTCTTTGTGTTTGCTTGTTTTCCCATGACCAGAAGGACACCCCTTTGCAGTTGGGTGGACGATGGATTGGAAGGAGGAGAGCCCTGATGTTAAAGGAGCAAGCAGTCAGCCACACAAGTCACAGTATGCTTTTAAGTCCTTAAGGATTGCCAGGCATGGTGCTAAGCATTAGGGATATAAAAATGAGATGAAAGAGAGCTCCTGCCCTCCAGGAGCTTGCCATCTGATCACAACATGCAAACAAAAATGGATGAATAAATTAAATCCGAGATCAATAAGAAATAATTAATAGAGGGAATGAAGGGGGGCTTCTGAAATCTTCCTATGGATAGAATTTTCGTTGGGACTTAGAGGAAGCTGGGTGGGAGGGTTAGTGATTACGCGTGGGAAGCAGCTCGAGAAAATGCTTGCTCATGGAATAGCTGGGAGCCCAGTGTGTCTGGATCAAAGAATAAACGTTGGGAAGTAAGGGGCAAAAAGACTGAAAGTGAGGAGGAGGCAGGTTATTAAGGGCTTTGAATGTCCAACAGAATATTTTGTATTTGCTCCCGGAGGCAACAGGGAGCCACTGCAGTTTATTGAGCTGGGGGTGACATGGCCGGACTTGCATTTTTGGAAGACACTTCAATGACCGAATGGAGGGTGGTTTGGAGTAAAAAGAGACAGAGCCCCTCTCCCCATGGTATAAGTGTGAGGGAATGGGAGTCTGCACCGGGAGAGCAGAGAAGGGGATGTTTTGGGGGGAAACTACAAAAACTAGACGAGCAGGCCTTGGTACCATGTTGGATATAGGGGGAGGGGGCGAGATAGTGAACAATTCTCTCACTGACCACATGTAACGGGATAAAGACCTGACCTAGAAGTGATGTGATTTGGCAATAGCAGCATGCTTGTCAGTGAAGCTTATGGAATCACCGAGACTGGCTGGGAGAGGCTGAATGGGTGCCCGGGAACGTCAGGCTGGCATCGATGGCCATGGGGATGATGGTTCTCCCGGCAGGGATGGGGGGGAAGGGGCAAGCTTTAGGTTAGTTTTAGGTACGTCCATTTGGAGCTTCCTCCCGCTGTCTGAGTGGGGATTTCAAACAGGAATTGGGAGAAGCAGCAGCCATTTCTGGCCCTGCCAGGGCCATGCTCTCCCCCTCCCTCGAGCCCTCACCCCTTTCAAGGTGCCGTGCCCTCTGGGCATGGGCAGCTGACCCGCTGGGGCTCTCTCAGGGGCAGCACGAGTCCGGTTGTGCCCTCGGGTTTCGGCGTGAGTTCTGGGTGCCAGTCTTGCTTGGGGGCGCTCCATCCGAACCTGCCGAGGCTGCCCTGAGCTTTGCTCCTGCTTTACTCCCTCTCCCACAGCCACGCTGCTGAGCTGCTCTGAAGCCCCCCCTCCCCCGCTTGCAGGGAGGGCATCTTCCTGATCTGCGTAAGGCACTTCTCATTCTCTCTCCTTCTCACTGTTTATAGCAGCTCTCTATTTATCATCTGAAAATTTAATTAACTTTCTGTTTAGCTTTTAGACTGATCATTGATGAAAATGTTAATGAAACTGGGCCGATTCCCTGCCTCTGAACCCCGAGAATGACGTCTCCCAATCGATGGGAGGCCATCCATCACTCGGGAGCCCAGCCCGCGTGCCCGGGCATGTGGGCACGTGTGTGGAGGCGTGCTTGCCTGCGTGGGGATGCGTGTCTGTCTGCATCAGAGACCGTGTGCCCGCGTCTGTGTGTGCACATGGTACGTGGGTCTGCATCGGGAGCGTGTCTGGGCACGTGTGCGCGCCAGGTGACCCAGATGGGCTTGCTCCGATTCATTTCCGAGCCAGCTCCCTAATTATTGGCTAATGACGATAATGATGAATATACACCGCAGGCTGTCCCAGGCTTTGTGAAGTGCTGAAGCCATCAGAACCTCCATGGTGGGCTGAGTCCTGGGGAAATTCCCCACATCAGTATTTCTCTCTGATCCCTCTGCTCTCAGGCAGCTCTCCTGACTCATGAGCCGGGTTTTGTTGTTTTTTGTTTTTGGTTTTTTTTTGCTGTTGTTTGCTGACGTCCGGCCCAAGAAGACGACAGGTGCAGGACGGGGCTGAAGGCCGCTGCAAAAATCCCCGTAATACAGAAAAAGCCTCTTCTTTCTCCCTTGTTTTATTATTTGTAATTCCTTGGTCTTTGTGAACGGGAGCCAGCCTTGGAGCCAGGAAAAGCCAGGTCACTGTCTGCCCTTAATATATGCCAAGCCTGCCCTGGAGAAGGCCTGACTGGGGGCGAGCAAGGGCCCAGAGGTGCTGGCCGGGCCATCTGAGCGGGCAGAGGGAGCCTCCTCCTGAGGAGTGCGCTGAGATAATGGCTTCACAGGCCCTGTCTCTCCTTTGGGCACTGGTCTCCTCACGAGCGTGGCCCCCACACTCTCCTAGGACATGGGCGAGAGGAGGGGATGGGGGCCGGGGCATCTCCAAAGCCCCGCTCTGTCGTTAGACGTCAGACGAAATCCGTATTTCAAAGACATGGCGAAGCAGCCCGACTCTGAGGCCCCTGCCCTCATCATGGCACAGCCTTCTGCAAGCTCCTTCCCTCTCCCCGCGCTCAGTTCTCTCCTCTTGCAGTAAGGGTCCCATTGACCTCTACGTCTTATGAACTTAGGACTCGGGGTTGTCGGAGAACGCCCGGGAGCGGGGTCCGGAGCCCTGAGCATGCGGCCAGGAGACCTGACCCTGGAGAAACCCCTGGCTCATCCAGGAAGAGTCCCTGCGGAGGAAGGAGGGAATGAGGCGTGATGGTCCCAGTCCTACAGCGTGGCCAACGGCGCCCCAGCCCATGAACTCCTAAACCGGCTCAATGAGCACACTGAGAAAAGAGCCCCCAGAGGGAGAGAAAACACAGAAAGCCACAAAATGGCAGCTTTTGTAGGGCTGGAATGCGAATCATCGGGTTGGGATCTCCTCGCATTCTCGCTGAGCCTCTATTCAAGTCATTAATTAAAAAATCTTAAGCTCACCGTGCCAAGTACAAATGCCTGGGGCTCGGCGCTGGAGCCCTCCTTCCAGGGGAGGAGAAACCCGTACTGACCACTTCGGGTCACTCAGCTAGGGGATGAGCCCTCCCTTAGCCCGATGCTTGAAATCCAGAGGACGTGTTCACCATTATGAAGGAAGTGCGGGGAATTCTCAGAACGTTAGCAAAGGCAGACTGGCTCTTTGGAGGCACCATGTCTTTTTCTGGATGTTCCCTCACCATTCATTTAGAGATGCTCCCTAGAATTTTTCAGAGGTTGGAGTAAAGCTCAAGAGTGTATATTCCACAGGTTGCATTCTTTTTCTTTCCTCCCTCCCTCTCTCCCCCCTCTCTTCCTCCCCTTCCTCCCTCCCTTCCTTCCTTCCTTCCTTCCTTCCTTCCTTCCTTCCTTCCTTCCTTCCTTCCTTCCTCCCTTCCTCCCTTCCTTCCTTCCTTCCTTCCTTCCTTCCTTCCTTCCTTCCTCCCTTCCTCCCTTCCTTCCTTCCTTCCTTCCTTCCTTCCTTCCTTCCTTCCTTCCTTCCTTCCTTCCTTCCTCCCTCCCTCTGTCTCTCTTCTCCCCTCCCTCCCTTCCTTCCTTCCTTCCTTCCTTCCTTCCTTCCTTCCTTCCTTCCTTCCTTCCTTCCTTCCTCCCTTCCTCCCTTCCTTCCTTCCTTCCTTCCTTCCTTCCTTCCTTCCTTCCTTCCTTCCTCCCTCCCTTCCTTCCTTCCTTCCTTCCTTCCTTCCTTCCTTCCTTCCTTCCTCCCTCCCTCTGTCTCTCTTCTCCCCTCCCTCCCTTCCTTCCTTCCTTCCTTCCTTCCTTCCTTCCTTCCTTCCTTCCTTCCTTCCTTCCTTCCTTTCTTCCTTCCTTTCTTCCTTCCTTCTTTATTTTCTTCCCTTCCTTCCTTGTTTCCTTCCTTCCTCCCTCCCTCTGTCTCTCTTCTCCCCTCCCTCCCTCCCTTCCTTCCTTCCTTCCTTCCTTCCTTCCTTCCTTCCTTCCTTCCTTCCTTCCTCCCTCCCTCCTTCCCTCCCTTCCTTCCTTCCTTCCTTCCTCCCTCCCTCTGTCTCTCTTCTCCCCTCCCTCCCTCCCTCCCTCCCTTCCTTCCTTCCTTCCTTCCTTCCTCCCTTCCTTCCTTCCTTCCTTCCTTCCTTCCTTCCTTCCTTCCTTCCTTCCTTCCTTCCTTCCTCCCTCCCTCCTTCCCTCCCTTCCTTCCTTCCTTCCTTCCTTCCTTCCTTCCTTCCTTCCTTCCTTCCTTCCTTATTTTCTTCCCTTCCTTCCTTGTTTCCTTCCTTCCTCCCTCCCTCTGTCTCTCTTCTCCCCTCCCTCCCTTCCTTCCTTCCTTCCTTCCTTCCTTCCTTCCTTCCTTCCTTCCTTCCTTCCTTTCTTCCTTCCTTTCTTCCTTCCTTCTTTATTTTCTTCCCTTCCTTCCTTGTTTCCTTCCTTCCTCCCTCCCTCTGTCTCTCTTCTCCCCTCCCTCCCTCCCTTCCTTCCTTCCTTCCTTCCTTCCTTCCTTCCTTCCTTCCTTCCTTCCTTCCTCCCTCCCTCCTTCCCTCCCTTCCTTCCTTCCTTCCTTCCTCCCTCCCTCTGTCTCTCTTCTCCCCTCCCTCCCTCCCTCCCTTCCTTCCTTCCTTCCTTCCTTCCTCCCTTCCTTCCTTCCTTCCTTCCTTCCTTCCTTCCTTCCTTCCTTCCTTCCTTCCTTCCTTTCTTCCTTCCTTCTTTATTTTCTTCCCTTCCTTCCTTGTTTCCTTCCTTCCTCCCTCCCTCTGTCTCTCTTCTCCCCTCCCTCCCTCCCTTCCTTCCTTCCTTCCTTCCTTCCTTCCTTCCTTCCTTCCTTCCTCCCTCCCTCCTTCCCTCCCTTCCTTCCTTCCTTCCTTCCTTCCTTCCTTCCTTCCTTCCTTCCTTCCTTCCTTATTTTCTTCCCTTCCTTCCTTGTTTCCTTCCTTCCTCCCTCCCTCTGTCTCTCTTCTCCCCTCTCTTTACCTCTCTCTCCTTCCCTCCTTTCTCTCTCCTTTTTGGACTAGTGAGACCTCCTTCCCATTTTCCACCACCTTCCAAAGCTCACTGACATTGGCTCAGGAAAAAGTCTATGAGTTGGTTTAGGGATTACTCTTCCCACCGCCAGTCCCCGACTTCCTTCCAGGGTCAGTTCACATCGCACCCCACACATGAGACTTCTCAGGTCTCCCCAACAGCCAAGGCGCCCCCTGCCTATCCCCTTTTATTTTTACTTACTCATGCTGATATGCTTACTTGTGGCCCTTGATAGAAGTGGAGGCTCTTTACATCCGCAATCATTTCAAATTATCTGTCTGTCTCCAGAAGTTAGCACAGGACCTGGCACAGACTTGGCATTTAATAAATGGTTTTTGATTGAGTGTTTATCATTCATCTCTTCCTGATGCCTTACTGCTCTTAGGTGTGGACTTCCCAGCAGCCCTTGCTCTTCTCTCTTTTCTCATCTGCAGATCACTCTTATTAAGGAAACAAAAGCAAAGGAAGTGCTGAATGATTCCTCCACGTTTCATTCAAGGAGCATAGTTGCGGATCGGGAAGGAGTTCACAGATCATCCATATTGCTGTTAGAAAGGAAGAGATTTCAGCTTAGAGAATCCTAAGGCTCTTGATCGCATGAGCACCAAGAACGTTAGTATCTGCAAAGGGACTAGAATGGCTTTCAGTCTCCCAGTCCTGCACCAGAGGATGCTGACACCGTTGTGGCTGGAATGTGTCTGGGAGAAGAAGGATGAGCCACATGTACAGAGCAATGACCCGGTCGGGGTAGCTCGTGGCCACTGCTCTGCTGCTCACCTTCCCCATCTGAAGAATGGGAGGCTTCCTCTGTCCTGTTCACCTCACAGGGTGAAGTGAGTAGGCTCAGGAGTTAAGGAGAATCCCCATTGAGAACATCATTCATGGATGAAAAAGAGGGATTGCACTGCCTTACTTTGCTTCCCGAGGCCAAAAGCAAGAACTGGAGGATCAAAGGAGGGGAGAGGGAGAGAGACAGAGACAGAGACACAGAGACAGAGAGAGACAGAGACACAGAGCTGAATATGAACAGCGCCTGTGAGAAGCAGGAAGGGGAGCCATGTCATCTCAGGGCAGCTGGGTACACAGCTAAATGTGCTCATCCTAAAGATCTTGGCAGAAGGAAGTGAAGAATCTCAGGACAAAGACTCGGGGAATGCGTGTGTGTCTATGTCTGTGTGTGCATGTGTGCCCTGTGTCCGCGTGCATACATGTCTATGAGGGTCTGTGTCCGTGTGCACTTGTGCAGTGGAACAGTCGTGGAAGGACTGGCGTCGGGTGAAAGGTCCCTGGGAAGAAGGAGCCAGCTGAGAATGCACATTTAAATCCATCAGCCTGATAGTCCTAATGATAAAAAAAAAAACGGCAAGCATGAGCATTTATTATTCTATCAAATGGTGGCTGATTAGTATGCTGATTATGCTAATGCTGTGGTTTGATGACTTAATTGTCAAGGGCAGCCCTCTCTTGGGGCCCAAGCTCTTTCTCCCCACTGGCTCACAAGGACAAGCAGGTATCATTTCTAAATATTCATCACATTTTGAACCCTTGCAGGATACCAGAGAGGAGAGATCCATTTGGGATGGAGGGAAAAGGAGTTTCAGAAATCCACTTGGGCACAGGACCAGGAATGGTTGTGGGGAGGCTGGTGCTAACTGAGCAAATCCACCCGGACTCCTGCCGCTCATGGGGGGCGGGGCATACCTAGAGAACTGTGTCTGAGAAAAAGACCTGAGGGTTCAGTAGACCACCTGAGTAACAGGAGTTAACAGATTGACCTGGCTCTTATCTCACTGAGTTTACAATTCAATAAAAGATGTACTGGTGCTATATCTGAAATCCAGAAGTCCTGCGTGCAAAGACAGCCTCAGATGTTTACTTTCTGTGTGACCCTGGGCAAGTCACTTAACCCTGTTTGATTCAGTTTCCTCATCTGTAGAAATGAGCTGGACCAGCTTCTGGATAAGAACTCAGTATTTGCAAAAAATTGCTGGGAAGTTTGGAAAGGAGTATGGCAGAAACTAGGCATTGATCCACATCTAACACCCTAAATACCAAGATAAGGTGGAAATGGGCTCATGATTTAGACATGATATAAGCAAGTTAGAAGAACGAAGGGTAGTTTACTTCTCATATCTGTGCAGAAGGAAGTGACCAAAGAGGAAGTAGAGTACATTATGGAACGTAAAATGGATAATTTTGATTATATTAAATTTAAAAGGTTTTGTAAAAACAAAACAAATACAGACAAGATTAGAAGGGAAGCAGAAAACTGGGGGAAATTTTTACATCCAAGGGTTCTGATAAAGCTTTCATTTCTAAAATATATAGAGAATTGACTCAAATTTATAGGAATTCAAGCCATTTTCCAATTGATAAATCATAAAAGGATTATGAAGAGGCAATTTTCAGAGGAAGAAATTAAAACTTTTTCTAGTCATATGAAAAGGTTCTATAAGTCACTATTGATGAGAGAATTGCAAATTAAGACAACTCTGAGGTACTACTATATACCTGTCAGATTGGCTAAAATGATAGGAAAAGATGAAGAATATGGAGGAAATGTGGGTAAACTGGGACACTGATACATTGTTGGTGGAGTTGTAAATGGATCCAACCATTCTGGAGAGCAATTTAGAACTATGCCCAAAGGACTACCAAATTGTTTGATCCAGTTTGATCCTTTGATACAGTGATGTTTCTCCTGGGCTTGTATCCCAAAGAGATCTTAAAGGAGTGAAAGGGACCCACATGTGCAGAAATGTTTGTGGCAAGAAACTGGAAACTGAGTGGATGCCCATCAATTGGAGCAGGGCTGAATAGGTTATGGTACATGGATGTTATGGAATATTATTGTTCTGTAAGAAACAATCAGCGGGATGGTTTCGAGAAGCCTGGAGACACTGACAGGAACTGATACTAAGGGAAGTGAGCAGAATCAGGAGATCACTGGACATGGCAAAAGCAGTATCATACAATGACCAATTCTGATTCAGGCCAGTCCCGACGATCTTGTGATGGACAGAGCCATCTACACCCAGAAAGAGGCCTGCGGGAACTGAGTGTAGAGCACAACATAGCATTCTCACTCTTTTTGATAGTGTTTGCTTACATTTTGTTTTCTTTCTCATTTTCCCCTTATTGATCTGATTGTTCTTGTGCAACATAATAAATGTGGAAACAGGCATAGAAAAATTGTACATGTTTTAACATATATTGGATTACTTGCTGTCTGAGGGAGGGTGTGGGAGGAAGGAGGGAGAAAAATTTGGAACACAGGTTTTGAAGGGATGAATGTTGAAAACTATCTCTGCATATATTTTGAAAATAAAAAGCTATTATTTAAAAAATAAAAAAATAAAAATGAGCTGGAAAAGGAAATGGCAAATTACTCCAATGTCTTTGCCAAGAAAACCCCAAATGGATTCATGAACAGTCAGAAAGAACTGAAGTAACTGAACGGCAACAAATGGAAGATAGGATGCTAGGAGGAACACTAATAATAATGACAGCAGCTAACATTTACACAGTTGCTATGTGCTGAGCACAGAAGAGGTTCACATGATCTTCTCTTGCAATCTACTTAGAGATATAGAACACACACAATGAGCCGATGACAGAAAGTAGGGTATCAGGACCCTAGAAATGGCGATCATTTAGAACAGGAGGAGCAGGGTCCTGGAGAAGGTGGCGTCTGAATTTGGCCTGGAGAGTGGGTAGGCAAGAGACAGCTCCCTACCCCGGGGAGGCCATCCAGTGTCTACAGAGGGGTGTGGAGTAAAGAACCATTCCCGTTTGACCTGCAATACCAATTTGCTGAATTGTATTACTACTGGCCATACCAGATCCACTTATGTCCAACAGTAAAAGCACTTAATTAAGATACAAAATAACACAAATGATGAAGAAGGGGACAAAGTCACACGATAATTGTTGACTCTGTGCATAAGGATAATCTCTGACACCAAGGGGAGTTCCAGTGTGATGCCCCCTTCTTCATTCTGACTGTCCAGCCCAGGAGAAAACCAGCAGACCCTTAGAACCCACAGCATGAAGCTCCAATTGGAGGGGCAGGGGAAGAGAATAAAGAGAAGGGAGAAGAGAAAGCAATTTCTCTGGCTCCTAGTTTGCTATTGTAAACCAAGTTCTCATATAGGTTTGAGGCCATTGAAATATTTTTGAAAAATTATTATTTATGAATTTCCTTCAACTGTAAATCCCAGATAATTTAAGGCAGGATGCATTCAAATGGACAATTTAGGGAAAACTTCCTTGGGTTGCATTATTACTAACAGAGTAGCACATACTCTGACGGTTCTGCAGCTAGCCGCTTGGGTAATCTGTGTAGCTTCTCAAATATTTTTAGTTAAACCAATCTGATCAAAATATCTTGGAGAGAAATTCTTTTGGGGGGAGGAGAAAATTCTAGATGTGTAATTTCAACAGGATGGAAAACTCCCAGTAGATAAACTCTTCACAAAACTAAGAAATGTCACCATACTTGGTGCTACTGAGAGAGTAGTGTCATCTGCCTCTCAGAGACTATTTTTGGGACTCCTTTGAGGCAAAATGGCTAAAACTGGCGTCTCAACTTGAGTAAATATCATTAAGTTATACCCCTGAGGGTCTCTTATATGTTTAAATGAGAATTGTACTTTTGTGTCTCCTTCTGTTGATCTTCACACTAATGTTCTCCATAATAATTTGTCTTTCCATTTCCTTTCCTTGTGTAACACATTCTGTAATTATTCTGTACCATTACCTTAAGGTAGACTCATCTAGAGCCACATCTAGTCATGGGTAAAACCCCATCAACCATCATTGATTCCTGGGAGGTCAAATCTGTCTCCTCGCACTAGGACAACTGCTTGGTGCAGTTGGCAAGAGAGACAAGGTAGTAGAGTAGGGAGAATACGAACGATGAAGGGCAGTCGGGCAGACCCAGCCAGGATTCATGCCTCTGACCAGTTTCGTGAGGACTGGGCTGGTTCTTCAATTCTAGGAGACTCGCGGTTCTCTGCAAAATGGAACTGCTAAAACCCTGGGTGTTTACATCTGTTTGTTGTAAGGTTTAAGGGAGATCATTTAAATCCTTAAAGTCAATTATGAAAGGGGACTGGCTAATGAGGACCAGGCCCAAGGACAGGAATGATTTTCTCATTTGGGTGGGATAGACAGAGCACCCGCTTCCATAGCAACACATTGGGGTTCGTAGAGTCTTCTTATGGCCAGGAACAACCAAGGGGCTGGTAGTAGGTGGTGAAGTTTCCTGGTTTGTCAGAAGAAATGATGATGGAACTGGAAATGAATCCATCTACAGAAAGATCAGTCTATCTCCGGTGGAGGGCAAGGACAGCATAAGAGAGATGGATAGATAGATAGATAGATAGATAGATAGATAGATAGATAGATAGATAGATAGAATAGATAGATGATTGATAGATAGATAGATAGATAGATAGAATAGATAGATGATAGATAGATAGATAGATAGATAGATAGATAGATAGATGGATAGATAGATGATAGATAGATAGATAGATAGATAGATAGATAGATGGATAGATAGATGATAGATGGATAGATAGATAGATAGAATAGATAGATGATAGATGGATAGATAGATAGATAGATGGATAGACAGACAAATGATAGATAGATAGATAGATGATACAAATAGATGTATAAACGCTATATAAACACACACTTCTACGTACATACATACACATTCACTAATGTGACATAGATATAGATATAAGGTTAGGATAGGCATAGATATGTCATACAATACTATTACACTGTGATGTCAGTGATATAATATTATAATCTGTATTATATTGATTACATGGTATAATATTAATCTTGTTACTTTGCTGCCACGTGTCCCTGAACTCGCAGCCACAGTTTAGGTTGTGTTTTTTCTTCATTGATCGTAAGTGAATGGGTCGGGTCAGATCTTGTAAGCTTTGAAGTCAGGTGAGTCCTTGCCCAAGGTCTGCTTTATATCAGTCTTTTGAGAGACCACCACAGTGGACGCAGCAATTGGGGGTCTGGGGAGACCCTGAGGAGTGACAGGATTTATGCAGCCAAGGAGGCGCATGGGGCAGGAAGGGGCAGGCAGAAAGTAAAGCAGAGGAGCTTGGGAAACAAGGGCAGGGAGTAAGCCCAGTTCTAGGAGTCCTCCAGGACTCCAAGGTCTAGGGATGATGGCTACCATCTTATCCAAGCCTGTAAGTAGCCAAGCAGCAAGCATCCCAGATGGGAAGATAAAGCTGACTCCATTGTCCTTATCAAAATGACCGTCAGAAAGGGCTCCAGTTTTGCCCTTTGACCCCTCCCTCCTTGAGGTCCTGAGAACTTCTGCTTCCTTTCTCCTTGGTCGTGTTCTTCCACCTTCCAAGCTGTCAGCCTGAGGCAGGACTCCCCTTAGCACCTCCTGCCCAGAACAAAGTGGCTCTTGTTGTAGCTGGCACAAGGCCCCTCCCAGCCCCCGGTGCAGAATTTGCACGGAGCCGGCAGAATTCAGAGGCTGGCCCAGCCACGAAGGCCATTTCTCCCTTCTTCCAGTTTTCTGGGTCATCCTGGGCTGGAGCCATGACTTCTCGACTTCCTCATCCCACCATGGAGAGTCCATGAGCTGCCAAAAATTATGAGAAGGCACTGGGTTGCAGGCAGGCAATGGGCTCTGAAGGGGATGCTCTCTCCGCTCTCTGTCTCACACATCCAGCAGGAAACAAAGAATATCCTTTTAAAAAAGTGATTCTGGCAAAGCAGAAAGCCCCGACTTTCCTCGTGCTAATTATCACTGACCTGCCTGCCCTGCCCAAAGAGGGACAATTAAGGGTGAGGAGAAAACAAGCCTGAGAAATAAGAGGCTCCTCCCGGATCTCGGGAAATGTCAATTGGCAATATCTCTGTGGAAAGGTCAGCTCCAAGGGGCCAAGCTCCTTTCACTGCATTTCAAGGACTCCATCGGAAATACCCTACTCACAGCTGCCTTCGTTTCTTTGGAGCCCACGCGTGTGCAGAGTGCAGCCAGCCGGACTCGCTGGCAGCAGCAAGGAGGCTCTGGGTACCCAGAATCCTCGGGAAACTGCCCCACATCTGTCTAGGCCTTTGTCTTGGGTCACAGACTGGGAGGAGTCTCCTTCCACTGTGACCGCACATCTCCTGGTCACTCTAAAGTGATGTGGCTTTTTGGGGCTGCAAGGCTGGATTCCTCACCTCTGGGCTCGTCCCATGAAAGGCAATGAGTCCATCCAAAAGAAATTCTGAGGCGCCAGTGATGACGAAAGGCGAAAGGGGGAGATGGCCTGAACCTTTGGGACTGAATGGGGAAGATGGATGGAAGGCGGTCTTCGAGGACATGACCCTGAATGGAAGATCTCCTGAAAAATGTGGTGCGAGAGCTTAGCCTGGTGGAGACTGGGAGGGACAGCACTTGAGGGTAAAGTGATACCCTCTAGAGTGATGGGGAAGGGAGGAGAAATGGGAAAGTTTGGGGAGAAGAGAAAACCCCAGCACAGGGAACCTGCGCAGTGAGGTGTGTCCCCTGTTTCTCTCAGTCTTCCTGGGAGACCTTTCTTGCTCTATGGACAAAGGGAAGGAGCCTGGGGTGTGGAAGGCACAGGGAATTAGCCCACCAGGCTAGCCTGTTGCACCTGAGAGCAAAGATGTGGCTCCAGCCCTTTACTCTCCTCCCTACTTTTGCCTCATAGAACACTAGCTTTGTTTTAAGGAACCCTGATCTTCCTGGGAGACCATGAGAAACTTTGCAGGTGAACTAGTCCTGGATGTCAGTGCTTCCCCAAATTCCCTTGTATTTACTTACTGAGTATGGTTTGATTAGAATGGAAACAGCCTGAGGGCAGGATCTTTCCCTCCTTCTTTTAAACAATTCGTATTTTGTTTTCCCCAGTTGCATGTAAAAACAATTTATTTTTTAAACTTTGAGCCCCAGGTCATTTTTGTTCCCTCTCTCTGACAACAAGTCTCAAACACCAGTGGAACTTCGTATTACTTTGTTTGCTTGACTTTAATTCCAAGGGCTTTTAGCCAGTGTTTTGAGATGTTCAGAGAAAGGTGCTGAGCTAATAAAATGGATGGGAAGGAAGGGGAAGAGAGGAAATCACCAACCTCTGTCCAGAGTTCCCAGCCCACACCCTCAGACCTGGCTGCCCTGGGCACGCAGAGGCACTGCTTGGTAGCCATCAGGCTCAAGGAACCTGGAGCTGCTCTGGCTGCAGGCCCAGACTGCCCACGAGCTCTGGAAGTCCCTTTGTCCTCAGTCACGTGCTCATGCGCCTGAGCTGAGATATCACAGAGAAATCTGGCCCAGCCTGGAAAGAGGCAGAAGGAGCAACGTAGGCCCTCTTTCCTGTACCTTCATCTTTCTTTCTTCCCTTTCTCTCCTGAGCCGGCGGCAGCAGCAGCAGTGAGGAGTTTGTGGGAAAGGAATCCGACACGTTTTCCTGTCCATCCATTTTCTGGATCTCCCTTTCTCCGGGCCTCTCTGTTTATTCATTAGGCACATGCTTCCATCTTTGTCTCCCATTACCAAACACTTGCTAATTTAGGTAAGACATCCCATAAAGCAAATCCAGCTCCCAGTCTGTAACTTCCCAGTCTGGCTGATTTGGGGACACAGCTTCATACATCCTGGGATCCAGTGAAGGGGAAACAAGGAACATCATTCTTGGGACCATCCAGGTGAGCATGCCGCAGGTCTCATTTCCTAGAGGTCCAGCTTCTCTCAAACTCTCCCTTTAGGTGCCGCAATAAGAGCAGCTACATGGGAAGCAATCAGAGCTCCCAGGGGGACCCCACTTTGAGTGGTAATTGGAGGCAGCAGGTGACCCGGTTACTAAAGTGGGGAAACATGAGTGCATGGGGAGTGAGCTGCACTGGGCTATTACATAAGAAAACTGAAAGTTGAAAGGCCTTCCAATGGTTTTGTTGTTCTTGTTGTTAATGGATTGCCAGTGATTGGAGAATCGATGATGACGATGGTGATGATGAGAGCATCCTTAAACCTGGGCTACGTGGACAAAGACATGAAATTGGGAAGCCCCTAAAATCTGAGCTGAGAAAGATGAGGGGCCTGTGAATCATGGTTAGTCTTCACTTCCTGACAACTGCAGACATGGTTCCTCGCTGTAAAACAGAGGCCACAGCCAGCAGCACCCAGATCTCAGATGGGGTTGGAAGGAAGGGTTTGGCAAATGGAGACTGAAATTCCAAATGGCCTCCTTGAGTTGGATAGCTTAGACCCAGCGAGCAGGTAGAGAAGGGATTTTGTAAAGCCGGTATTTTGTTATCCCCAAACAGAACAATTAACAAAAGCATAGCAGCCAATGCGCAGTCTGCCAGTAACTGACAAAAAGGGTCAGAACACATCAGGAATTAAACCACTGCAATTTGTGTGGCAGCTGTTGCTATGGCAAGCAGCCCGGGAGGAAAGCGGATCCCTCAAGGTGTATCCTCCAGGGGAAGCATCACACACACCATGGCTGGGGCCACATCGTGGACCCGTGGAGAGACACGGAGGGACTGCATCAATGCCGAGCTGACACACGGCAAGAACCTTAAACCTGCCAAAAGGAGCTGGAAGACAAAAGCTGCTCCAAAATTCCAATTTGTTCATCAGACACCGAAAATGTCTGCAAAAAGGTTAAGACAATATATGGAGTCGAAACTGTGTCAAGAATAAAAGCAACTGAAAACTTGAAGACTGGAGCTAAAGGGAAGAAATCAGGGAGCAGGGAGGCCCCTTAAAAAGGCAGAATTTAGATGTTTGTGTCCAGGTGCTCCTAAGAAACCCAACACCATTAAAAGCATTAAGGATAAGAGGAGAGAATGTTTGTGCTTCATTAACAAAATGAATGACAGATGAGTTGCTTGCATATGACCCCCCTCCATCATTAGATTGAAAGCACGGCTCCCTTTGTTTGGTATCCTCGGTGCTCAGCACAGTACCTGGCACAAGGTAGGTACCTAATAAATACCTGTTGACTCGCCTCGTTGAAGCCATTGGAAATAACCAAGACTGGAAACAAACCTGGAAATTGGTGAGCTGGGATTAAATCCATAGTATTGGTCCAGACGCTTGCGGAGGGGGAATCGCTCATAGATGTGGACCTGGCCCCATTTTTCTTAGCAGAATGCAACCCATATCATTTTTCATCCAAAGGATGAGAATTCCAGAGACCGCGCTAATTACAGGCTGATTACACATTCACATATTTTATACAAAGCATTCACAGCTTGTATCATTGGGGAAAATCTATAAACATACAAAAAAAATCAATGGATTGGCTAAAGAACAAAACGGATGGGTCCACGTCCCAGGGGCATAAAGAGACGCTTATTTATCAATTCTGTAATGATTGAACAAGCTGGCTGAGAGTACCCCAGCATCTCCGCCGACTCTGTGGGTCGTCACTTTGACTGAGTCCCATGCTCTTGGGTCATTCCCACTCTATGATCATCTCAAGTAGAATCATAAATATTGAAGTTGCCAGTCTTTGATTCCACAATGAAAACTATGCCTTATTTACAACAAGGCGCCGGTCCAATAATGTCAAGAACAATTCATATAAAGCAGTGAGGCAGACAGCTTAAGCCCCGCAGGGTTTGGCCTTATCCTAAACCCTATTTTATTGCTCCAAAATAGACGTACACATGGCTTCCAAATTAAAGAAAGCATCAAACTTCAACATATCAAACCCAAACCACTTGATGTGCATGAGTGACATTCTGCTACATATCTCCACCAGAAAACACACCAACCATTTCCTTCATCTTATGAAAACTTACTCCAGCGATCTCATGATAAAGTTTGGGCGCCATAAATATGAAATCCTAAGCCCCAAGGAAGCTTAGAACCTGAAGATTTTTTAGAAAGCAAAGATGGCACTGAGTAAACTGATGAAGGGGATATCTACCAAAATCTCGATCTTCTCAGTCTGGGACCCATCAAGGAAAGAGAACTCAGAGAGAAGGGGGTGGCTGGATACATAAGTCAGAGCTGGCATTCTGAAATTGAGGCTGAAAGGAAGCGCTCATTTAAAGCAATTAATGTCACCTAATGCTGCTCTTAAGGTACACTTTGGGGGGAGAATGTGAGGTAGCACATTCAATTTGAAAAATGTTCTCACAAAAGCCTATATAATATTAGCACAACATGGCATCCATCAGCCTAAGGCAGCTCTAGATAGAGGAATATTCCCAGGTCAAAAAGAAAAGAGGAACAGGATAGATTGCTATGACAAAGTCATGTCATATAAGTCAAGGCCCCACAGAAGGACGTTAAAATTCAGCAGGCTTCTCTTCAGCAAGCAATAATAATACAGATAAGAGATACCTGTGTTTGAATTTGTGGAAGAGATCACTCCCTCACTCCTCTTTTTGTGTTTTTTCTTTCTTCCTCTTAGGCTGCCTCAGGTCCAGAGCATTTGGAGGTAAACA
>NC_133618.1:1507692-1649736 GCF_048593235.1 Sminthopsis crassicaudata | reverse complement strand
GCTTGGCCTGTTCCAGGAACATCTTCAGCATACTGGATCCTTAACCTTTGGATCGCCAAAAGAGAAGGAAGAGGAGGAGGGAGAAGCAAAGAAGGAAGACTGACGCTTCCCACAAATTAACTTGATCCAGGAAATAGAGATGATGCTACCGAGCCTGGCTACTCCAGTGTTGGTGTGGAAAGGTTTGTCAGAATGGCGGCGGCCGTGGTGGTTATAATTAGTATCACAAAGAAAAAATAAGTTTGAGTTTTGTGGAATATGCAAATGAAATGGCAATCCATCATGTTTACACAAATAAATCCACCAGGGATGGCCCATAAATCACTCTTGATGAGATTTGTAATGAATCATTAAGGAGCAGCTCCGTGAGCCCTTTGGAATGGTGGGAAAACATGACCTGAGGGAATAAAGGGGCTTGTCAGGACCTTATATTTTATGCAAATGAACAACTAGGGGAAAGAAGTTTTCAGAATGAGGAATAACTGGAAGTTAGAGCAGCAGGCAGGGAGTGGCTCCAGGTAGCACATTCCCTCAGTTTACCCAATTCGAATGATCCACAGAGACGGAGAGCTGAATTGTTCCCTCTACAATGGCATTTATTGCATCAGTGTGATATTTTTGGCAAAACATGGGATCATGTTCAATAAGGAAGTCCGGGGTTGTTGACATATGTGTGCATGATACCTGTATTATTCATAGATGGGTATATGTGTCTATATATTAAACAGCGCAGACTATACTGTACCTATAAACATCTCTTTACATCTATCTGAATATAAATACAATGTTGATATGTGTTTCTGTACATAGTTAAATGAGAAAAGTTATTTAATTTAAGGAACATTTATATTGACAAAAAGTAATTACCGTCAAGAACACCTTTCTCTTCATTATTCACAGCGCATTTACATATTCACGCTTCTAAACATTCTTTCCATGTCAGAAGCCAAACCAAACCATAATCTGAGCCTGCTGTGCTCTTGGCACATGGGCCTGAATGATTCCTGCATCTGTTTCCTTCCAAACAATAGCGGGCACACAGCCCACATACCTGTCCAGGTGCAGCCAGGTATTGGTTCTGTGGGATTCCCACCTATTATGGCCATTCAAGTAATCAGGAAGAAGCGGAACAGAAGGATGCAGAAACAGGTGTGGAGTATGAAGAGGGAGGTTGTTAATCCTGGGTGAGGACTACCCCCCAACCTGGGAGAAGCCAGAGCACTCCAATTCTCTCTCTCTGTCTCCATCCCATTTCTCTCTTCCTCTCTCTCCCCCTTTCCCTCTCCCTCTTTCTCTCTCTTTCTCTCTCTCCCCCTTTCCCTCTCCCTCTTTCTCTCTCTTTCTCTCTCTCCCCCTTTCCCTCTCCCTCTCCTTCTTTCTCTCCCTTTCTCTCCCCTCCTCTCTCTATTTCTCTCTATATATTTCTTTCTCTCTCTCTATTTCTTTCTTCTTCTTCTTCTTCTTCTTCTTCTTCTTCTTCTTCTTCTTCTTCTTCTTCTTCTTCTTCTTCTTCTTCTTCTTCTTCTTCTTCTTCTTCTTCTTCTTCTTCTTCTTCTTCTTCTTCTTCTTCTTCTCCTCCTCCTCCTCCTCCTCCTCCTCCTCCTCCTCCTCCTCCTCCTCCTCCTCTTCCTCCTCCTCCTCCTCCTCCTCCTCCTCCTCCCACTCAGCTTGTTCTCCAGAGGGTTTTTTCCCATCTTGTAATGGGAATCTATTCCTTGTACATTTCTCTTAATGCAGTTTTCTGGCTTCCCAAGGTGAATGGGATGGTGCCTTTAGAAGCTTTTGTTGAGGGGAAGGGGGGACTTCACCCTCATTTCTGGGTACCTCCTTGGTGATGTCCACAATTGCCCTGGAGACCTTGAGACTTTCAGGGAAAGCCCTAGGAATTTGCCCTCAATATCCTTCAGGATAAGGAAGGAGAGCTCCCGGGCTCCCCACCCCCATGAATCAGGACACCCAGCATCAGAGCTGGCTCATAGTAGTAAGAGAGGAAATTCAGAAAATCCCCCATCATTTGCACCTCAGGGACCTGCACTAGACTCCAGGCAGAGGACGTGTTCCTTGTGTGACTTCACATTCTGATGCCTCAAGTTCTTCTTCTGTAAAATAAAGAGGTTGAAATCAGTGACCTCTGTGGTCCCTAGTAGTTCTGAATCAACGATCATCTGATCTCATGAGGAGGATTTTGGGGAAACTGGCCTTCTTTGAATTCATCTTTTGCAAGTTCCTGCCAACGTAAACATACACATTGCTCTTTACAAGTCTTAGAGCCTGTTTCATAGCATCAAGACTACGTCTATAAATATGTGGATATCTACTTCTTCCCCCCACCTTTCTCGAATCCTTCCTTGCAACAAATGGGAAAAAAGAGCAGTGATGTGATCAGCACTGAGAGTGTATACACCACTACGCCCTAGCTGCACACCATTTCCCTGCTGTGAGGAGGAAACTCCATCTTACAAACTGATCTCTGGGCCCTGCCTGGTTTTTCCATTCTCGAAGTTGAGCTTATTTCAGGGGGGCTTTTCACTTGCTCTGTCATTGCCTCTGAATGCCATTCTTTGGGTTCCATTTCTCTGCCTCTGGATCTCTGCCCACAATCTTCCCCTTCTCTCCTACGACAATTATATTCATCTAGTGAAATACCATTACATTACATACCCAGATCACTGTTTTCTCAGTGATGGATAGTCTCTTTGTTAGAGAAAAAAGTGGGAGGGGAGCAGAGGGAGACCACATAAATATTTTGGCATGTTCTGTCTCTTGTTCCCATCTCCTTGGGGTCACTATACTATAATGGGATTGCTAGATTGAAAAAAAAATGAAGATTTCAGTGCCTTTTCTCATGGAATTCCAGACGCGATCTTGAACATGGTTGACCAAAGCAGGTGTACCTGCTTTCTCACAGCCCCTCCACCATGGGCTGTTGCCATATTTGGTTTTCATTTTTGCCAGTATACATGCTGGTTTTGAAGTGAAACTTCAGAGCTGTTCTGATTTGCATGTTTTAGTTATTGATGATTTAGAACAAAATTTTCATATTGTAAATAGTCGGTAATCCCTCTTTGGGGCCCAACCATGGTGAATAACCACTGGAACTATTATTTTTGCTATTTCTGTACTTTTCTATCTTTCTTGCCGACTTTAAAGTCAGCTCTCCATCACACTACACTGCTTCTTTCTAATCAATGATATTTGGTGCAAATAGAATTTCTCATTCAACAGTACCTCGTCTAATTCAATATTAATTTGTCCCTATTTTTAAAATTCATGTAACCATAATTGTTTATTTCATTTTTTATGATCTTCTCTATGCCTTATTTGGTTAAGGTTAATTTGGTTAATTCTCTTCTGGTACCCTTTCTCATCCTCTTCTAACTGCTTAATGATGTGACCTTTAATCTTCACCTTCCATTTCACTTTGAGCTAATTATATATAGGGTATTAATATTGGTTCAAATCTAATATAAGGGTGGGTGGTCATGAAATCAATAACCCCATTTAGCCGTGACACATTTATCAACAAAAGATGTCTTGATGGGATTTATCTAATCAGAGATATAGAAAAGACCCAAACACTTTATAAAGACCTAAATACTTTATAAATACTCAAAAACTTACTATTATGTATGAAAATTACATTTGGATAAACTGGAATAAAATTAATAGGAAATGTCTGTTTGGACTGGTTGAAAAGACCTATGGACTGGCTATAAAGTATGTAGAGAATTCTAGTACATAAGTAGAGAGGAGAAAAAGTTCTTGCTTAAAATCCTATGAAGGAATCAGTTAGAAGGGAAGAGCAGAACCACAGAGATCTCTTCCTCTCTTTTCTTGACTGAAGGGGATTCTGGTGAACTTTGGGAGTTACTAAGACTTCTCATTGTTATCTTAGCAGTATCTTTGAAATAGTTAATGGCATTGGTCTACACCATGACTCAAGGACAGATTGATTATAGATTGAAAGCTTCATGAATTAATCACAAGAAAATTTTTACCATACCTAAATGGAATATATCAAAGATTCTAGCAAAAGGATTCATGTGATATTGCTCTGCAGCATATTCTCCACAGCCTTAAAGTCCCTTTACCAGGAACCCTATATATCCTCCCTGCTTTCCTATATGTAATTTAAGTTGTTGAACTTGTTAAACTTTGGAACATTCTTTTAGACAGCTTCCACTTCTTGCTTATCTCATCTGTCTATTTACCCACTTTACTGTTTTTAAATTGGCACCAAATATTTTTTGATGATTATGGCTTTATAATAGAGTTTGGTATCTAATAATGCTTGGGCATTGTAATTTTTTTTGCATTATTTCCCTTGAGATTCTAGCCTTTTTATTCCTTCAATTGAATTTCTTTAGAGTTTTATCTCCTTCTATAAAGCATCCCCTTGATAATTTGATTGCTGTAGCACTAAATCAGTAAATTCATTTAAAAAGTATCATCATTTTTATTATATTGGCACAGCTAAACAATGAGCACTGAATATCTCTCCAATTATTGAAGTCCTCTTTTATTTCTGAAAAGAGCATTTTGTAATTGCATTTATATAAATCTTGTGTGTGTCTCAGTAGGTTAATTTCCAGATATTTTATGTATTTTGTAGTTATTTTGAATGGAATTGATCTTACGGTTTCTTCTTGCTTCCTGTTAGTGGTGTATATAAATCTAGGTCATTGTGAGGAGTTCTTTTGTGCCTGGGAGCTCATTTGAAGCCATTTAGTATCTCAATTAGTTTCTTTATTTTTCTAGGGTTTTCTAAGTTGACACTAACAATAATAACAATGGTAATGTTTATGTGATATACTTCAGACATCCTATCTTATTTAATGACTATTATTTCATGTACAAATGAGTATCATTTTGTCTCTCGCAAATCATACTATCAAATGAGTATCATTTTGTTACTCTCAAAGTTTAGACCTTCAGCTTTGTTCTTTGCTCTTGTTGCCATCGTGGGGATTTTTAAAGCCATGCACGCATGTTTTACCCCTGTTTGCCCTGGGAAAGCTTCCAGGATTCTCCATGGTAAACATGGCCAGTTCTTGGCCTTAGACACATGATTAATCATATTATATAACTAAAATGAGGATCTTTCTAAGCATTTGGGGGAGAATTTTAATCTTAATGAATGTTACATAATGTCAAATGATTATTTTTTTATTCACAACTCACATTTTTATGAGGCAATGCAGTATAGTGGCTACTATAGTGGACCTGGAGTCAGGAAGATCAGGGCTTAAATTCCACTGGAGATACATAATAGGAAGGTGACCTCGAACAAGTTATAGAATTTGTCTCCTTCCTAATGGTAAAATGAGGATAACAACAACCCAATAACTCATGGGGCCATTGAGTCTCCACCGAGATTCTGTGTCTGCAAAACTTTGCAAACTATCCAGCACTATGGGCATGTGAGATAATTTTACAGTGCTTTAATATTTTAAACTGTTTTATCTATTTTTTTAACTGAGGATTTTAGATTTAGAACAAGAAAGACAGTTAGGGATAAAATATCCTGGATCCTTCAAGTTGCAGATTAGGAAACCAAGACACCATTACTTTTCTAATGTATCACTTTCCTCACTCTCCTCGGATTATCCTCATTTTAGAGAGAGGAAACAGGAGGTTCTAGGGGATGACTTGGCCAGGATTGCCTAAGATTGCCCTTGTTGCCTTATTTTCACATAGCTAACTGATGTCAGAGACAAGATGGAAATTCAAGCACCCTTTGCCCACATGCAAGGGGTTAGGACTATGAATCTGCTGCCTGCGTCTGATGTAAATATGGCCATGGCTAATGAGAGCAGCCCCGTTCCTTCAAGAATCCAGCAGGAAGAAGCCTGTTATCAAGACGCTGTGCCTTTCCCAGCTATGGGAGCAGCAGGAGCAGCATCCTTACTTATTGGGATGGGGGGAGAGAGAGCATCTAGGAAGAGGAGGAGAGGAAGCCCCACCAAAGAGCCTGTTAACTTCAAGCATGGAATCTATCTTTCCAAGACTTCAAAGGGTAGTGTGTGCCGTGGCTCCCCTGTGACCAATGCTGACCAAATGCACATGTCAATACAGGGCAGGACATTGGGTGTGGAAGATAGCTTCAGACCAACCCCCGGGAGCTCAGACCTTCTAAATATCAAGGCTGGTTGCTGGGGCAACTGGAGCTAAGGGCAGGAAAAGGGAGAGAGGAATCAAAGTTATGTCTCTGCATCTGTGTTACAAAACAAGAAGAGAACATTTTCCCGAGGAATTGCAGCTTCTTTCCTACAACATCTTACAAAGTTTCAGTTATATGAAAGGGACAAACACTTATTCGTGCATGTTTATTTGGGACTTTTATGAGTTTACCTAGAACTTGGATGAAAGCATAGCTGGCCCACTTTGCAGCCTTATAGAAGGATGCACAGCTAGAAGCAGAATTCACACTAACTAATAGCAGTTAAGAACCAAAACAATGCTAGATGGCTAGAGCAGTGGACTGATCAGAAGCAAATGAAATTTAAAAACCACATTTGTCACTTGGCTTGACAACATCAGCTCTACAAAAAAGGAAGATGGAAAACTAAGAAGGAAGACCTGGGGGTGTTGATGCATTATGAGATCAATGGGAGTCAACAATAGGATCTTCCAGCCCAGAGACCAGAGAAAGGGGGTTTCATTCCGAGGAGTGGAATGTCAGGGAATATGGCAGCATCCATCTGGCCAGTGAGTGCCCTTGTCCAACCTTCTCCTGTTTACTGGCTTCAGTTTTGACCTCGTATTCTGAGAAGGACACTGAGGAGCCAGAGAGTGTCCAGAAGAAGGCCACCAGGATGGGGAAGGGGCTGGAGTCCATGCCGTAAGAGGACAGATTGTGGAAAGGAGATATATTTATCCAAGAAGAGGGGAAAATACCAGACAGTACTGTCACATGGAGGGAGAATTAGATGTGTTCTGTTTGGCACCAAAGGGCAGAGCCAGAAAAAGTGCAAAGACAATAACTGAGGTTTTATGTCAGGGAAACAAAAAACAAAAAAACAAAAAAACAACTTTTTGAACTATAAAGTAAGTCAATTGTTTTTAATAAAATTAAATGAGTTTTGTTCTTTATCCCTCCCTCCTTCCTTCTTTCTTTCCTTCCTTCCTTCCTTCCTTCCTTCCTTCCTTCCTTCCTTCCTTCCTTCCTTCCTTCCTTCCTTTGTTCCCTCCCTTCTTCCTTCCTTCCCTCCTTTTTTCCTTTTTCCTTCCTTTCTGACTTCTTCCCTCCCTCCTTCCCTCCTTTTCTTTTTTCTTCTTTTCTCCCTTCTTTATCCTTTCACAAATATAGATTGATCTATGATAGGGCTGAGAAAGTGAGAAAGAGAATCCCATTCAGCTCTCTTGGACTCCACGGTTCAAGGTCCACTAGGAGAGCTGATATTTGTGCATCTAATGCACATCACTGCAGTTCAGCTGAGGACACTCGAACTTCCACAAGAGACATAGAAAACACAGAGAGTAGATGTTTTGAGGCATCCAAGTGCCCTGCTGTAAGTACCACAAGGTCACTGATAGAAGAAAACATTGGAAGTGAATGAACTGTAGGTTTACATCTAGAAGGGAGATTAAAAGCCATTGAATCCAAGTTCCTCATTTGATAAATGAGAAAACAAAGTCACAGGAGCGTTCTATGATTTGCCTAACATTACACCACTAGTAAAGCAGTTGAAGTGAGACTGAATCTTGGCTTTTCTGCAGGATAGCGTAAGCACTGAATAGTGTGATCCTCAGACACAAAAGACCTGAGCCATTTTCCCTGTAGTAGATAGACTCCATTGCTCATTGACTCAAGATTTCTCCTGGGGCAATGAGCAGATCAGAACAATTTGTTCCGATGGCCACAAAAGCAGCTGAAACAGGCATTCTGGAGCTCCTAGAGCTTGGTCAGATATGGAAGATACCAAGGATATGTACTACATCCCAAGCCATTGGCAGCTGATTTCACTTTTGTCCTTCCTCTGGACTTCTCTGACTGTGGAGGAGAAAGTGAGGCTGGTGACTTTGCACAACTCTGCCTGATGTTAATTCAGTATTTGGTGATTTCAATGCAATTGGGAATATAAGTAAGATGACAAAATATGTTGAAAATTTAGAAACAAGAAATGAAAGAGGATGGAGAATTGTAGATGATACCGGGGTCTTATCCAATATATCATTGTTATGAATTAAAGTGGGCATCTCTGATGTCTCTCTCAGTTGTGAGGACAGAAGTAGAAGGATGTCTGAGAGAATGAGAACATAGCCAATTTCTCATGGAATCGTAAAATCTCAAAGAGTAGGAAGAAATACTGGAAGATATTTGGGCCAATTTCTGATCTGATGATAAAATCTCCCCCTACCTCCCCCTTGGTTTTGTTTACTGGATCCCATCTAGGTATGGGGAGACTACCCCTTCCTGAGTAAGGCTGATTCATTTGGGAGTAGTACCAAAAGTTCTCCCTCATAATGGGCTAAGAACTGATTCTGTAAATCCCCCCACCCACAGAAGGCACGATGGAAGTGCTTTTGTTGTCAGAGACAGTTAGATGGCGCAGTTGAAAGAGTTCTGAGTCTGGACTCAAGAATATCTGATTTCCAATTTGACCTTAGATACTTACTATTTGTGTGACCTTGAGAAGGTAATTTAACCCTGTTTGCTTCATTTTTCTCAGCTGAAAAGTGAGTTTGATAGCAGGTATTATGAGCTTAAAATGAAATATTTGGATTTTACAAATATTTTTTCATTTGCTTGTAAAAGCAATTTAAAACATTTGTTCCAAATTCTCTCTTTCCCTTTCTTCCATTTCCCTTCCCTGAAATTGCAAGCAATTTGACAGAGATTATACATGTTCAGTCATGTAAATTGTATTTTCATATGTCATGTTGTAAAAGAAAACACAAATCGAATACCCACATGCACTCCCACATGTGCACATATGCACATACACCCAATATACACACAGTAAAAAATAGCATTCTTCGTGTGCATTCAGACCGATCACTTCTTTTTCTGGTGGTAGATAGCATCCTTCATCATGGGTTTTTGGGGATTGTCTGGATCTTTGTGTTGCCGAGAAGAGCTAAATTATTCTCACTTGATCATCACACCAATATTGCTCTTATTATGCACAATGTTCTCCTGGTTCTGCTCACTTCACTTTGCATTGATTCACGTACATCTTCCCAGGGTTTTTTGAAACTCTCTTGCTAATCACTTCTTATAGCACAGTAGTATTCCACCACAATCCTTTATCACAACTAATTTAGCCATTCCCAAATTGATGGGAAATCCTTCAATTTCTAATTCTTTGCAAGCACACAAAAGAGGTATACATATTTTTGAAAATACTGGTTCTTTTTTTCCCTCTCTTTTGGATATGGACCTAGTTGTGGAATTTTTTTGAGTCAAAGGGCAATTGTGTAGCATTTCAGGCATAATTCTAAATTGCCTCCAGAATGGTTGGATCAATTTATAACTCCACCAACAATGAATTAATGTACTTACATCCCTCTCCATCATTTCCTTTTCTGTCATATTAGCCAATCTCAGAAATATGAAGTGATACCTCAAAGTTGTTTGACTTTGCATTTTTCTAATCAAGAGTAAGTACATTTTTCAATATGATTAAATATGACTGATTTCTTTTTATCTGAAAATTTAACATTTGTAAAGCACTTATTATAATGCCTAGCAAATAATAGGTGCTCACTAAAAGCCTGTTTCTTTTCTTCTTTGTTTCTTTCTCCTTTACATTCTGAAAATGGATTCTACCTTATAGGGGAAAGTTCAAAGTATCATAAGATTGGTCTAGGTCTGAAATCTCAGAATCCATGTAAAAGTCAAATTCCTCCCCATGCAGATGAGGACATTGAGGCTTAGGGAGGTTTAGTACTCTTAACTCGAGTCCACCTTTATTTCTCTGAAATATTAAATTTAGAGTCAGAAGACTTGGTTTCAATATCTGTCTCTAGCATTTCTAGGAGAACGACCTTACAGAAGCTTCCATTTCCCCTTTGGGTCCTGGCTTAAAGGATCATTATGCGCAAAAAAGTCTTTTGTAAATGGCAAAGATCTAGAGACAGGTGATCCTTCTGAAGGAAGTTTGGAAATCATGAAATCAAATTATTTTAAGATCAGAGCCTGAGGTATTCTCCAAGTGAAAGAGAAGCCTAGTAAGCAGTGATGTGCTTCCAACTGCGCAGTCTTGCTTAATTAACCCTTTTAGGGTAAAATACTTTGTCCAGGAAGTAGTGTGTGTCATGATAGAAGAAACCTGTTGGATCAAAACAAAAGGAATCTTTTTTTAAAAATCTATCTATCTATCCATCCAACCATCTATCTGTCTGTCTATCCATCTACTTAGTTGTCTATTTACTTATCTCTTCAAACATTTGTTCATCTATTCATTTATTTATCTATCTAGTCATTTGTTCATTAATTCATTTGTCTATTCAGTGATTTGCTCATTCATTCTTTCATTCATCCATCTATCTAATCATTTACTTGCTCTTTTATTTGTCTATTTTATCCAACTTACTTACATAGTCATTCATTAATCATTCATTCTCTCTGCCTCTGTTTATTTGTTTATTTTAAAAGAAAGAAAAAACAATATAGTGTTTTACTTCTAGAATGATTCCTAACTCACTTGAGGCCATCAAAATTCATGAAGAAGTGAGTTGCCATCCCTTCCCCCTGAACCAGCCACTTTGGGGGCTCTTCAGCCTGACCGCAATGGCCGAGAGCCCCAATGCCGGGTACTTCTCACTGCCACATGCACCTTTGGGGGCCGGCTTGAGTAGAAACTCATCCATTCCAAGAAGAGGTCAAAAGTCTAAGGCGTGCCATCTTTGGGACAAAGAGGCAGATTAAAGAGAAAACTTTGTGCCAACCCCAGAGGCAAAAAAGCCCAAGGTTCCCCGGTAAATGGTGTAGCCAAGGGGCCGTGCATCCAGGAACAAGGTCATTCCCGAAGCAGGCACTCAGCAATGTCTAGGGCAGCCCTTGCAAAAGGAAAAGCTCCCTGGAACATGGAGGCCGTGGAGGATGGTTGGCTAATCAGAAATTCATCCCATTAGTTGAAAGAGAATGGCCCCACCAGTGGATCAGAAGGAAATCATTCTTCAGGGCAGAACAATAGGGAAGAAATCGATATTCTCTCTCAGTTCTCCGAAGAAGGGGTTACTAGAGGCCAACCTTGTTTCTTAAAGACATGCTCACACCATTGACTCCAAGGAAGTCAGGGGGTCCCTCCTCGTTCTGGGGAGGGGAGAGGGAAATGTAAACTTTGTTCACAGATTCAAACCCAAACCATGCTCATGAAATATCAGAGTGAGGGGGACCCCAGAGGCCATCTAGTCAAAACACATTTGACAGAGGAGGAAATTGGGGCCCACTAAGGGAAGAAACTAGCTCTGGTTCAGCCAGTTAAAAAATGACAAAGTTGAATTTCAAACACAGGTTCAACAGCCGTGTTTGATTCCCTCTATCATTGCTACCTCTCCACAAAGGAAACAGAAAGGAAAAAAAAGAAGGGAAAAACAAGGCTGACTCTTCAAAGAGAAGGCTCTCTTCCAACCCTTTCCAATGAAATTGGGTCGCCAGAGGCCCGACTGAAGAAAAGCACATTTGACCCCAATTGATTGTGTTCTACGAAGCTCCTATTGGCTGGTCTGCAGGAAAGTGGGCTCAGCTTGGTCACTCGGGGGAAATCTGGAATCAAATATGACCTTCACTCAGGCTTACAGGAAACCCCACCACAGATTTTGGTAATTAGCCCATAACAAAGCTTAGATTGAAAGGGACCTTAGAAATTTAGTCCAAATGTTCCATTTTACAGATAGGGAAACTGATTCAGAGTTGTCTAAAGTCCAATGGATAATAGGAAGCACTTTAACCCAGGTCCTTGGCTCTAGAATGAGGGCTCTTTTTACTGCTTCATAGCACTTCTGTCTGCCTTCTTCTAAACCCATTTTCCATGCACTGATATACTCCTCACCCACTTCCCTCCCCCAGAAAATATGGGCTCCCTGAAGGCAGGAAACATTTTTTTTTTCATTTGGTTTTTATATTCCCAGCTTTTAGCACCGGACCTCAAATTGTAGTAACTTCATAAATTTAATCTAAGACAGGAATCAGCACAAAAGTCTTTGCTTGGGTTTGGTCTGGTCGTTTCCGGAAAATATCCCATTCCATGGCAAGCTGAACTGGCTCACAGTGGAGCGAGATGACCCGGCCACCTTGTCTCTCAGCCTGGAGACTTCCAGGGATTTGCTGGATACTCAGACCCCCTCGCTTGAAAGGGGCTGGACGTGTTCTGTTTGATTCCAGAGGTGGCAGTGAATATGTCTGCTCTGAGCTACCTTTTCTCACCCCCCCCACTCCCTCCCCAGGATCTGGACCTTCTGGAGACACTGGGCACAAAGCCGTGACCTAGGTGCTCCACAAGGTACCCCCAGGGCTGCCAGCACAGACCCTTCCAGCCACAATTGCATCTCTGTGATCCATTCTAGGGGCAGTGTGGGGTGGTGGATGGAGCCAGAAAGGCCCGTGCCTGATTTATTTCCTGGCAGCATTATACTGGACAAATCGCTTAACTTTCTGAGCCTCTGGCAACTACTGAGGATTATGGAGTCACTGGGAGAGAGTTCCCAGGATAATTTAGATGCTTAATCACTAATAGTTACCAAAAGCTTTCCTGACCACAACTCTTAACACCCCCTTTTATAGGTGAGAAAACAGAGCTTCAGAGAGACTCCCAACTTCCCAAAGCCAAAGAGAGGGAGAAATCTCCTCTGCTTTCTCCCGGATCTCTGGGAGAAATCAGACACAGACATGGGAGGACCTGAGCAGCCACGGACACACTTTCAGCCTGGCTCATGCCGAGGTCTCAGTCCTAGAGAGAGCTTCCCTCACAAGGGCTGAACACCTGGGAAGGCGCTCCCTGCCACAGCCCAAGAACCTTGCTCAGAGGGAATTCCCGGTGCTAGCCCTTCACCTCTGATCTCTTCAATGTGGAGAACCAGAAATTTAATTATTGTGACCCGGTGCTTTTCTCCCATCTCATCAGCAAGTCATTAGTGTTTGCCACAGTGACATTGTAAATGGGGCATACAGATGTGTCTTGCTTTACTCGACAGATGTGTTCTTCCAAAGTTGTGCATAAATCACATTTTGGAAAATTAAACCATGTGTTAATTGCACCCGTGAAGCTCCCTATTTAAAGGAATCTCACAAACAATCCTTCTGCCAATTAAAGAATCATTTGGTGAAGTCAATTATCACCCCCTTGTTGACTTGTTTTGTGAATTAGATTTTTTTTAAATTGGGTTTGCTTGAAGTGGATCCCAATTGTAGATGAAGGCCCAGAATCTCTTTATATTTTCAGGAGAAAGAAGATTGGCTCAGGATTCATGGGGTTTAGAGACAACACATGATTTTAAATGGGATAATGGAGAAAAAGGGGAGTGAGGAAAAAGGAGAGGCAAGACAAAAAGTCTTGGTGATAACAGCTACCTTATTTGGGAAAGTCACTTTATGACCTAGTTTCCTTATCTGTAAAATGCATGTAATAATACCTGCAGTGAGTCTGTGAGCATTTATTTAGCACCTAGTACATGCTGTTACTGTGCTACATGATGAGAGTCCAAAACAAAACAAAAGACAGTCCTTGAATGAAAAGAGCTCACAGACTAATGGAGAAACAACAGGAGGCCACTTATGTCCATGATGAAATCTGATTGCAATTGAAGCATAATTGTTTTTGTTTTATTTTTCTTGTCTTTTTCACAACATGGCTAATAGAGAAGTAGGTTTTGCATGACTTCACAAGTATAATTAATATATTGTTTGCCTTCTCCATGGGGGGCAGGGGATGGAGGAGGGAAGATAATTTTCAACTCAAAAAAAAAAGGAAATTAAAGATTTTTAAAAGCCTACCTAGCATCCAAACTAACTGTAGCTGGAATACATTTGGGATATGGAGCAGGTGGGGCGGTAGAATTAAGAAGGATGAGAAAGGTTTCTCACAGAAGGTCAGATTTTAGCTGAAGTTTGAAGGGAAGCAGGAGGAGATGTGAGGAGAAAGGGCGTTCTTGGGTTGGGAAGAAGCCAAAGCAGATGCTTGGAGCCGGGTTTTACAAAAGGAATACCCTGGAGGCCAATATCACATAAGATGGTGGATATGGGAAAGGTAGAAGGGGCAGATTTAAAGGGCTTGGAATGCCAGCAAGAGGGATTCGTATTTATTCTTGGAAGGGACAAGAAGCCACTGGCATCTACTGAACAGAGAACAGTGACACGGTCAGACCTACACTTAAACAAGATCACTTTGGCAACTGAGCGGAGGATGAACTAGAAGGGCAGGGAAACCCCCCAGCAGGCCACTAGCCCAAAAGTGAGGTGATGAAGGCCCACACCAGGGTGGGGGCAGAGGCAGAGGAGAGAAGGACGTGTATTTGGAGAAATGCTGCAAATGTGGGATTGACATATTGTCTCTGGGAGGGGTGAGAGATAGGGGGGATTCCAGGACTCCTAAGTTGGGAGTAGGGGAGGGGACTGGAAGGAAGGGGTTCCTTTGATAACAACAGGAAAGTTAGGAAGGAGAAAGAGAATGGATTCAGTTTTTACTATTGAGTTTAAAAGGACTATATTGAAAGACACAAGAGTCTGTTGAAGATGTCCCACAGAGGGTTGTAGAAAAATTAGGGTAAAAAAAGAATGTACATGTATAACCCCCCAAAAGTTGTGTTTTTTCACATGAAACTGGGGTAAATAAAAACTTTTAAATAAATATTTTTTGTGAGAAGAAAGGTTAGAACTGAGTAAATTTGAGAATCATTATTATGAAAAAGGTAGTTAAATCCATAGGAGTTGTTGAGAAAAGAGAGAAGAGAAGAGGATTTGGTACAGAGCCCTGAGGGACACCCATGGTTAGAGAATATGCTTTGGACAACCATCCAGCAAAGGAGACGGAGAAGGCGTGATCAGAGAGGGAGGAGGAGAATCAGGAGAAAGAGTGTGCCCAAACCTAGGGAGAAGAGAATATTAAAAAAGGAAGAGTGGTCACCATTATCAGAGGCTGTACAGAGGTCAAGGAGAATGAGGATGGAGAAAAAGTTCCTGTCGTTGGGACTGAGGAATGGGTGGTAACTGTACAGGCAGCTCTGGTTTGAATGGTGATGTTGGAAAGAAGAGTGGGGATGGTGGAGGAGAACGGGGGATGGTGGAGGAGAATAGGGGATGGTGGAGGAGGAGAACGGGAGGCTGGGAGGCTGAGATGGGAGATGGTGTGCTGACACTCGTCTCTGGGAGCCCTCCAATGAATGGCTGCTACGGAAGCTTTGGGCCAACCAGTCCCATGCACCTGGACCAGCAATGATGAGGAGACATGACTATCCCCCAAGCTAGCCTGGGCAGAACTGGGGTTTGAAAGCCCATCTTTCTCTTCCAGGTGCAGAGTTCTTTCCCCGAGACCAAGCTGCCTCTTGTAATAATAATGATTACTATCATAACTGTAATAACAAACGGGGTGCATTTGTGTAGCATCCACAATGTGCCAGGCACGGTGCTAAGTGCTTTACAGTCATCTCATTTAATCCTGACAACAACCCGGGAGGTCCATAATAGATGCTAATCTCATTATCCCTTTCATGGCACAACATTTTCTGGTGCAGTTTCAGTATATCAAAAGTCGACATAAGAAATTAAATGGGAACTCGGGAGGAGTTTTGTGGAAGCTGCAGAAGACAGCCGAAGGTCAGCAAATGATGCAGAAAAGGCTTAAAAACTCGGAAATGCAGAAAATGTGTGTATTGCATTGTGAGATATTGACCCATTTTATCTTTTAATTTTTACACAATTCCTTTTTTATAAACTTAAAAGAAGTAAAAAAAGTTTGCAAAAAATTCAAAAGTCAGCAGATACAAAAGCTACCATGTTTACTTAACATTGAGGTACCTATAGCTGATGATTTTATGTACTCAACCCAGATTTTACAATAAGGTAGTGTAAACAAAGTATACAAGAAAAAGAAAAACAAGGGCTTCTTCTCTGGTACAAAGGGAGGACCAAAACCTTTCATGTGGGCTTTCCAGATCCCAGGGATGTTGCACTCTAAGCCCAGGGCATGGAAGAGATAACTGTAATTAATGATAACAATAGCCAACACATTTATAGCAAGCACCTACTGGGTGGCAGGCACGGAGCTAAGGGCTCTGCAAGCACAATGGATCCTCAGGACAACCCTGGGAGGGAGGAAAGGAAGGAGTAATGTGATCTGCATTCCAAGTCCTGGTGGTGAAAGAGAGGAATGAGCAGGAGAGAGGAAGGAGAAGATGAAAAGGAGGATGAGGAGAAGGAAGAAGAGAAGGAGGAAGAAGAGGAGGAGGATGAAGAAGTAGTAGGAGAAAGGAAGAGAAGAGGAGGAGGAAGAGGGAAGAAGAGGAGGAAGATGGAGGAGGAAGAGGAGGAGGAGGAGGAGGAGGATGAAGAAGTAGTAGGAGAAAGGAAGAGAAGAGGAGGAGGAAGAGGGAAGAAGAGGAGGAAGATGGAGGAGGAAGAGGAGGAGGAAGAGGAGGAGGAGGATGAAGAAGTAGTAGGAGAAAGGAAGAGAAGAGGAGGAGGAAGAGGGAAGAAGAGGAGGAAGATGGAGGAGGAAGAGGAGGAGGAGGAGGAGGAAGAGGAGGAGGAAGAGAAGGAGGAGGAGGAAGAGGAGGAGGAGGAGGAGGAGGAGGAGGAAGAGGAGGAGGAGGAGGAGGAAGTGGAGGAGGAGGAAGAGGAGGAGGAAGAGGAGGAGGAGGAGGAGGAGGAGGAGAGAAGAGGAGGAAACAGCAAGGAGTAAGAAAAGGAAGGGAGAAGGAGGAGGCTGGAGAGAAGGCTTCCCCCAGTGATTTGAGATCATCAGGTGGGAGAATTTCCCTCCTGTCCCGGTCACTGCCAGCCTCCATGTCCCTCAGCTCCTGAGCTGGGCACAAGATCTCCGCCCCGTAGGTGCTTGGGAAGAGGGGGAGAGGCTGGCAGTCCTTCTTCCAGAGGCTCTGAGGCTGGGTGTCTCCATCACGTCTCCATTCTCAGCTTGCTTCCCTGGGGACCGTAGGGAGCTTCCTTCTGGGTGAGATCCAGGACCCTCTCTCAGCACTTGTGGGAGAACTCCTTCCCTCTCTGCTACGTGGTGGGTGTCTTCCCCAGCACGGCTCCTCTGACTTTGCTGCTTGCTAGGTGCTCCCTGTAGCAGTGCTTTGGTGGGGAGGAGGACCAGCAGGACAGAGAAGGCAGAAGGCCACCATCGTTGGGTTTCCTTTTCCCTTCTTCCTGCGCCGGTGGTCAGTCTCACCCACCGGAGCATTCGTTCAGGAGAGACTCCCCATTCAGAGCTCGGCAGCGGCGCCTCGTCTCACCCTCAAACGAAGCATCCCCGTTATTCCCCAAGAAGACTTGGGTGTCATTTTAATGAACCCTCCCACGCTCAGCACGGGCCGCGAGCTCTATCAGATTGTGCTGCTCCAAGCCTTCTAATCACCCCCACAGCCGGTCACCGGGGACGGCAGGTGCTTCCACTTACTAGAGTTTATGACTCACTTTGTTCCATTTTTTAAACAGCTCCTGCCTCTGTGTTTTAATTAGGCAGCGAGGGGCTGACTGGGGGGGCTCCTCCTTACAGGAGGGACGACCTCAGCAAACCTGCCTGCCCGGTCCCCTGCCCCAGGTCCCTCTCCGTACGGCACTCGGCCGCCATGGCTCCACATCGGCTGCCTGGAAATTTAAGCTGAATTTTAATGCACCCCCAAATAAAGTGTGAGCTTTCCACGAGAAAGTCCTTCCTGATTATTCACATTTGACAATCATTAATTTCCCTTCCCCTTTACTTGGCTGGGTAGTCAAGAGGCAGACTCGCCCTTTACATCCCCGTCATTACACAGCAATTCCTCCCCGCTTTCTGTTCCCAGAGTTGGAAATTGGGTTAAATTCACCGGAATAGCGAGCGTGAATAGAACACAGCCACTTGCACTTAGAATGGCCACGGCGGTGGGGAGCAGGCTCTGCTCATGACAACGGCCTTCCTTCCTTGGAGATGGGGAGAAACCTCCATGGGTTGGAAGCCTCCCTTATGAGAGAGCCTCTGGAAATAGAAGGAGTGAGCACATGAGAAGGCGCTTTCCCTCCTGCCTCTTCTCTCTGTGCCCCACAAAAGGCTGAAGCATGCACTCCTCTTGGAAGCAGAAACAAGGCAGAGCTCATTCCCCATTAATCTGGACAGCAGCAGTGTTTCCGGGGGGAAGGGTCACAGACGGAGCGTGGTGGGAGTGGAGGAACATGACAGAGAAGGTCTCAGTAAGCATGGCAGCAGCAACAACTCCCGCCCATGGGCTCTGTAATGCACACAGGACTTGGAGCGTGAGCAAGGGCTTCCCAACAGCAGAGCTGGCCCGAAAGGAAGCTGTCCCTGAGGTAGCTGAAGGGACTCCACGGAACTGAGGCAAGGCTTTTGGCCTCTCCGGACCGTCGGCCTCTCCTCTCTGCTATTAGATGGCCTGCAGGTCCTTCCCTACTCCGGGCACCGGAGCCAGGTGACTTTGGTCGGAGCCCCCTGTCTTAGATGCTAGGAAAAGGATCCCCATCAGAGTCATGATTCGGCTAAATGGGTTACGAAGCCCCTTCAAATGCTCTGAGGCCGTGATCCCACCGAGCACGTGGGAAAGAGGAGAGTTCCAGTTCTGGTCTGGCCGGAACCCCAGAACCCACGTCTGAGCTTTGCTTCTAGGATTGGGGGGTAGGAGGGGAGGGACTTTCTAACAAGGGTAGAAAGATAGGTTTGGAACCAGACTGTACAGATCTTTAAAAGCTAAAGAAAAAAGGGGAGTTATGTTTTACGTCAGAGGCAACGGGACCCCCTGGAGGTGGCTGGGTTCGGCATCCGTGGTCACTTGGGGAGAATCATTCTAGTAAGATGTCCCAAGTGAGGAGGGACCGGAGGGTGGGAGGGCAATGAGACAATGGGACCACAGGAGGGTGTGGCAAGAAGGGCTCCCAGGGAGAGATGCTGAAGGGGCACGGTCACAGCAGGGCAACAGACTGACTCTGGGAGAGGTTGGGAGGGGGTGCGAGGACAGCGCCAGGTGCTGAAGCTGAGCTACAGGGCAGATGCACAGTGATGGGCACATCCTTCCATGCTACATCCTACTCAGTGGATGCTACATCTGTGATGTCACCGTGATGTCAGAGGGAGCCGGAAGGATGGGGCTCGGGTGGAGCCGTAGGTGAGCCCAGGCTGGGGCGGCCCCTCCACAGCCCTCCAAGCCACCAGGATGCCCTGGCTCTGGCTGGGGAGGGATGGCCGCCCAACCCTCGGGATAGCAAACTGCAGCTCCCAAACCATCTCCCACACTGTCCCATCCATGGAGTCCGCGTTGTGGGGCCCAGGAAGCATCCCCTAGAGACCCAGAGCAGCCACATCTCCCCCCAAACCTGCTAGGCCAGCGGGAGGAGTCTGCCCTGCTCTCCAGTTTGAGCAGGATTTTCACGAGTGGGGCAGACTTGGGGGGGGGGGGCTCACCACTCTGCTTGCTGAAACCCTGGCTTAGCTCACAACCTCCAAAAGTGTCGTAAGTCTCAGAGAGAAGCATTCTCCCTGATCCCAGGGAGCCACGGGACCCCGAGCCCTGCCAGGCCCATTTCCAAGGATTTTCAATCGTGGCGCGCTCCCTGTGGTGGGGGAGAACTTGTGTCATTTGCATCCTGTCCATCTGTCTGAGTCCATTAGTTCCCTCTCAGGGAGTGACCTGCCTCTCTTTATTTAGCCTCCCTAATTGGTTTTGATGTCAATTGGCTAATTGCGAGGTCTCCAGTTGTCTCTGGTTGCTCAGTGAGTCCAACTCTGCTCATTCAGAATATATGTCAGACTTAACTGCACATCAGATCTAGGATGTTCCATGGGGGAGCTTGATTTCAGGCTTCTGAGAAGTCACATAATCCCAGAATTTGAACAATGGGAGGGATTTCGGTGCCCTCCGCCAATTCAAAAACAACAGGATCCCCATTCTACGGTCCCAGACGCATGACTGTCCAGCCTCTGTTTGCAGTCCCTGTGATGGGGAGCCCCTCCAGCCCTGACCGCCCATCGGTGTCCTTCGTAAAGCCAGTGAGCAGAGGGTCTCTCAGCTCCTTCCCTTGGGAATGCTGCCTCCCTAAACGTAGCCCAGGATCTCTCGCAGTTCCTTCCTGACCCATCACACATGGATGACTCGGAAGGAGCTCGCAGTCCACTCAAACTCCCTGAACCTTTTTCTGAACAACTCTTTTCTGCCCATAACTCTCCCTTTTTCCACTTATAAAATTGCTATTTTGTCCTCAAGTGGGTGACATTACACTTCTCCCTTTAATTTCTTCTTAGTCAATTGAGACACATACTCTAGCCTGGAAAGATCTCAAGGATGCAGTCGAGAGTAATGTGAAAGATGAGGAGAATGAGGGAGAGTTCATCAAAAAAGGAGGGACAGTGAGATGAAGTCTGACTGAGCTCTCAGGCAGAACTCACAAGTTAAATTTGAAGGAGAGGAAAGGTTTATTTGGAGGGAAGAGCACGGGCAGCTGGGGGAGGAGGGGTCTCCCACAGGAGGGGGCACCGGAGCTGACTCTGGAAAGGAAGCCAAGGTTAGGAGTGAGAGCATTACGACCGAGGACATAAAGGGGTGAGGAGCATCTGACCAAAGCGATGAGAGGCTGAGGAGCATCCAGGATAAACCCCCAGGTGGGGAAGGGCTCACACTGTCTGCATGCCATCCTGGGACCCCGCGCTCGCTGCACGGGGGCAGGACAGTTAGCTAAAACTGAAAATCACACAGGCCTTGGACTGCCTGGGACAAGTCAAGAACGGGCAAGTTTTAATCCCCTTATATGTGACATCCTCCTAATATGTAAGACATCTGGGAAGTCACAGATAATGAATAACTTTCTCATGGGAAAAAGGATGGAAAAGGGGCTTGTGAGCAGATAGAAATGTTTCAACTTTTCATTTCTTTCCTCGAACCCATTGTGAGATTAAATTGTCAGGGGATTTTCCTGAGTGCCTAGACCATTGGGCCAAGACAAATAAGGTGATATTTTATGAAGATAAATGCAAAGTCTTGCAAATCCAAGATAAGGAAGACATGGAAAGGAAGCAAATTATTGGGATAAAACCTGGTAGACTGCCACCTCAGAATAAATCAACACTGTGACTCAGGGGTCCCAAAAGCTAATGGGAGCTCGGGTTACGTTGTGAGAGTTCCAACTTCCAGGAATAACAAGCTGAAAGTCCCCCTGGCCTCTGCTGTGCTCGTTTCACTTATGGACGCTGAAGGACATTGAGAACGTGGAAAGTGTGCGGAAGACGACAGCCGAGGTGGGAAGCGGCACGACGCTCCCAAAGGAACTGGCGAGAGTTGGCCTGGCAAGGAGGAGACCAGGGGGCCTTGAGAGGGCAGCCGCTTCTATGGCATGACGGCATTATGGGATTCAGGGCAGTTTTAGGAGCAGGGCGTTGAGCTCCCTATTGACTTCTGGCCCTGGTCTGGCATGCTATACTCAGCTCTGGGAACCATAGTTCAGAATACTTTGGACGGCTTCCAGAGGAAGGCAATCATACGGGTGAAGGACCTTGAGTCCGTGACAAATTAGAATCCTCCAGAGAAGAAAAGTCTCATGGGAACACGTGGCTACCTTCAGCACCTGAAGGACGGCCCAGAGGAAGAGGTACCAGACGTGCTGTACTCAGCCCCAGGGCAGCTAAGGGACACAGGGACAGACTCATCTTGGTGAATATAAATCTGGCCTCCGACACCTCCCAGCTGTGTGAACTTGGCCAATCACTTAACCCTATTTGCCTCCGTTTTCTCATTTGTAAAGACCTGGAGAAGGAAATGGCAAACGGCAAACTACTCCAGTGGGGTCACACAGAGTCGGACGTGAATGAAAAAACTGAACGACAACAGCAGCCTATGGATTCAGATAACGCCCCCACCCTCAGATCCGTGCCTCATCTCCCAAACTCCTTTGGGTTGGCTTTTGGCCATCTCCAACTCTGCCCTCCAAACAGAATTCATTTTCTTCCCTCCCAACTTTCCCTTCTTCTGAGTTTTCTATTTCTCCTGGAGGCACATGGTTGTCCCGTAACTCCTTGTTCTTGCCATCTCAATTAGCCAATCAATCATCTGCCAAATCTCCGTTTTCGGCTTTCACAAAACCTTTTGTTTCTTTCCTCTTTTCATTCCCACAGCCATCACCTAAATCCGGGTCCTCTCCAGCTCTCACCTGGACCATTGAAGCAGCCTCTAATTAGTCCCAGCCTCTCTTGTCTCTCCCCCTCTCCAGTTCATCCTCCATGGAGCTGTTAAAGTGATTTTGTTAAAGTGGAGACCTGATCGTGTTCACCCTATGCTCAATAAACCACAGCATCGCTCTATTACCTCCAGGATTAAATGGAATTTCTTCTTTGGGGCATTTAAAGGTTTTTCCCACCTGGTCTCTTCCTACTCATCCAGGCTTCTTACCAATGGGTCCCCTTCATTCTCCAAGCTTAGTGTAGTGTCTGAGCCTTGTTCTTCATTCTTGCTCTATACCCCAACACCCAACCATTAGGACACTAATGATCTTTTCCACCACAATAAAAAAAAAAATGCAAAATGACACTGTCTCAGGTGGATCCTTTTAGATTCTGTAAAGGGGGTAGAGAGTGCTAAGAATCATTAGAATTGGCAATATAACTCTGGGATGGACAAATGGGCATTTAACTGGAGGAACTGCACTGGACCCATCTTGACAATTTCTGACCTACAAGCCCAGTCCTCACTAGTATGCACAGAGGGATATAATGGGCTGGTTCTGAACTACGGGGTAAAGAGCAGACGTTTAGATAAGGCGTGTGACTTCACCTGGGGCGATTTCAAAAGCACCACTTTTCCAGCTCTACAGTGGCTTTCCTTTCTATTTTTAGGTCAACGAGACAGACAAGGACCTAAGGGAAAAGTCTCAGGACCTTCTTCTCCAAAACAACACGTGGCCTGAGAATAAGGGCTCCCACCTTCGTTTTTGTGCTTTGCTGTTTTGGGGAAGGACACTGGTGGTAGCCATGACTTTGTGAGTTGGGAAGGTCACAATGATGAGTGAGCAGAGGTCCAGGGGTTTCATGGAGTGCAAGTACTTGGTGAGGGCTACAGCCCCGAGCAAATCTCACAATGGAAATGTGGATTCAACCATCCACTGACCATGCTGAATTTGAAAATAAACTCAGTGAAGGCACATCCTAAGTAGAAGCTGAATTAAGCCTGAGTTTATTATCCCCTGAAGCTGAGGTTTTATGGGATGTGTGATCCTGGTTGTTAGAGAAAGGAAGAATATCTTTATTTTAGTTCTTGCTTCGTCTTTGAAGTAAATACCCCTTTGTAAATAATAAAAATAACGAATGAATACCAATTTGGTAAAAAAAAAATATTAGGGCACTAATCACTGAAACTAACAGTGAGTGGCAGGAGGAACAATCCAGAATGGAGGTTCTAACCAATATCATGTAACAGGGACATACTTCAGTCCCTCAGGGATTAACCTGAGGACCATAAAGAGGAAATACAGTTTCTCTGGGAAGCTGTCAATCACAATAAATGAAGCAATAAGACAAAATGGAGCTGCTACAAGAAGAAAAAAAGATCTCAAACTTTCTTTGGAAAGAGAGATAAAAGAGCTGGAGAAGTGCTTTTGGTTTTGTGGGGGGTGTTAATCAAAATCAACACAGTGCATTTTCCAAGACCTTGTTCCTCTCACATTTCAACCCTGGTGACAAGTATTTGAAACATTGCCAGCAATCAAAACTATTGCCAGGATTGTTCACCAGTAAAGGTGGCAAAAGGGGAAGAGGGTGCGGAAATTGACCAAAGAATTTGATTTTTAAAAATCTCAAAATTAAATGGAAATGCACGTCAACATTTGGTGATTTCAATGCAATTGGGGATATAGGTAAGACGTCAAAATATGTTGAAAAATATAACTTAGAAACAAGAAATGAAAGAAGATGGAGAATTGTAGAAGATATCGGGGTCTTATTCCAATATATTGTTTTCTTCAAGAATCAGAACTTAGTGCAGCATCTAGAACAGTAAATGCTTAATAAAAAAGCCTGTTGCCTTGACACGGCAAACAACAAATAGCACACAAAAATTGAATTGATTATATTTCACGGGAAGAAATTACCTTTATTAAAGTAGGTATAATTCTTAAATCAGTTGTTTGTGTGGAATCAAACTACCAACTTCTTAGAGCTGCAATCAAAAGCAACATAAAACTAGAAGAAAGAAAATAAATGAGACAAAAGACTATGATGCACAGTTCAAATAATTCCAAAGTGACTTATTTCTACATGTGTTTGATGTTCAAAATGAGAAAATTATAGCTCAAATAACTTTGAAACCAATTGGAATAATTTCGCAAAATATTTCAAAGTAAATAATTTTCCATAACAGGGAAATCAAAAGGATTTTGATGGGCTCAGGAAGGAACGCTTGATTTTCTTACCAAACAGAGACATATGGAAGCCAAGAGAAGCAGGAGGTTAGATATAAATGTATTTGCAAGATCTTATGGGGAAGGAATGTGGGAAGATTTTGGATGTCACTTCATGAAACTGTAAATAGTGGATGAAAAGATATGCTGAAAAAATATTTGGTCTCTACGCAAAGTTACCCTAAAGGCACTGGAGTATAAATGTGAAAGGAGTATAACAATAAGAAGAAAGATGGTGAAAATCTGAAAAAACAATATTTGTAACCAACAGTTTTCACTGTCAAGGAAAGTGGAGCTCCCACATTTGGACTTTCACATCACAGGACCAGATGTGCTGCTACACAAAGTGGAAATGTCACTGAAGAGAAAAAAATGCTAAAATCAGTCAGAATAGACCAAACGCACATGCATCCAAACATACGGACTAAGTCTATGCTGGAGGTTGTGCGATTCTGAGGGCTTTGAGAGTTTAGTGTCAAAAAATATACCTAGGCTGGGAAGAAGTCCTTATATTCTTGCCCCCAGAATCACTAGCTTAGATTCAAAATACTCTGTGGTCTGTATCCACTCCAAATCATAGCTTGCAAGCTCCAACTGGTGTTCTTTAATTTACTAGTTGACTGATGGATGGGATTATTTCAAAGAAAAGCCATTTAATGAAAAACCACAGGCAGATAAATGTCAAACACACTCCTATAGATCTGGGGCACAGACTTCTAGAAATACACACATGTATACACACATACATATATCTTTTCATTGCTAAGCATATACACCTAGAGAAAATGCTTGTGTAGCACACATAGATGGGGAAGAAACTCACACTTTTGAGGGTCACAGGAAGAGTAATATGTGCAAGTAATGATCTTCCCTTTCCTTCCCTTCCCCTTCGTTTCATTCATCCCTTTCCTTGCTTATAGAGGCGAGAGAGGGGAAGGATTTAAAAGTTTTGTCTTTTCTTGTTCTCTGAAATTCTGTGATTCTGTGACTTGCCCACAGTCACAGAGCTCCGTGCAAAGAATACTTCACAGTGCATCATGCAGTTCCGAATATAGAAATGAGAGGTTTGGGGGTGAAATTCTCTAGATTAGTCATGTGGCCAGATCCCAGTGCACCGGAAAGGGATGAGAAATTATTCTTGGCTATAATCCTAGATCTTTTGCTCTGCATAATATCATGTTCCACACCCTATCTTTCTATACCCTGGTGGTTTCTAATTCTCGGAATTGCCAGGTAGTGCAGCTGAGAGAGTACAGGGCGTGGAGTCAGGAAAACTCATCCTCATGATTTCAAATCTGACCTCCCAAACTTTGTAGCTGTGTTACCCTCGCAAGCCACTTAATCCTATTTGACTTGTTTTTTTGTTTTGTTTTGTTTCTTATCTGTAAAATGTTCTCGAGAAGGAAATGGCGAGCCACTCCAGCATTTTTGCCAAGATGGGATCAGGAAGACATAACTAAAAAACGTCAGGGGAAGAATAAAGCTGATTCTTGTGTGATCCCGATAGTGCCCCACATTGTTTGAATTCTTTCTTTCTGCCTTCTAGGAGAATCATTTTTCTTTCACCTGGGAGGGCTGGTTTTGGCTAAAATATTCCTGCGAGTTTACAGTTTGAGATTTCTTTCAGGAGGTGACAGCTGAATTCTTTCTATTTCTACGTTGCCCTCCAGTTCTAAAATATCTGTGTAGTTTTCCTTTAATTTTTTTTTTTTTGAAATATGAGGTCTGGTTCCTTTTTTTTGAACATAGCTTTCAGGATGTTCAGTGAGTCTTAAATTATCTCTCTTTATTCTCTTTTTCATTTCACTTTTTCCTATGAGATACTTCACATTTTCCTCTACTTTTTTCATTCTTTTGGCTTTTTTAAAGTTTCTTGTTATCTAATAAAGTTATTACTTTCTATTTGACCAATTATAATTTTTAGGGAGTTATTTTCTTCAACAAGGCTTTGTACTAGAGAGGTTTGGAGAGACTTACATGAACTGATGCTGACTAAAATGAGCAGAACCAGAAGATCGCTGTACACTTCAATACTGTATGAGGATGTATTCTGATGGAAGTGGAAATCTTCAACATAAAGAAGATCCAACTCACTTCCAGTTGATCAATGATGGACAGAAACAACTACACCCAGAGAAGGAACACTGGGAAGCGAATGTAAATTGTTAGCACTAATATCTGTCTGCCCAGGTTACTTGTACCTTCGGAATCTAATGCTTATTGTGCACAAGAAAAGTGGATTTACACACATATATTGTACCTAGGTTATACTGTAACACATTTAATATGTATGGGATTGCCTATCATCTAGGGGAGGGAGTAGAGGGAGGGAGGGAGTAGAGGGAGGGAGGGAGGGGAAAATCTGGAAAAATGAATACAAGGGATAATGTTGTAAAAAAAAAAATTACTCATGCATATGCACTGTCAAAAAAATAATAATTATAAAATTAATAAAAAAAACTTTTAAAAATAAGGCTTTGTACTTTTTTTTTTTACTACTTAGTCAATCCTTATGTTATTTTTCTTATAATTTTTGTACTTCTTGGGCAAAACTCTCAATCCTGTTCATAATTTTCCTGTGTAACTAATTTTTCCTCTACTATTCTTATTTGTTATTTTAAATTTTTTTTTTAACTTTTTGAAATCTGTTGAACTCTTCTAAGAATTCCTGTTGGGCTTTTATCCACTTTAATTTTCCTTTGAGGCTTTGCTTGTAGTTGTTTTAAGTCATTGTCTTCTTCAATGTTTGTATCTTGAGCTTCCCTGCCACTAGAATAGCTCTTTATGGTCAGGTTCTTTTTTTATTTTACTCCTTTCAGTCTATTGCTTGACCCTGAACTTTATGTGATGCTGGACTCTACTCATTTCTAGAAGGGGAAATGGCTGAATTGAGCTTCTGTTTTTTGACTGGTTTGTTTGTTTTAATGACCTGCTGTTTTCACAGCTCAGTCTGGGAACTTGCAAATTTTTGATGCTTTCAGAAAAGTGTGATCTATAACAGGATCTATTCATTACCTTCTTGGTATAGCCCTGTAAGTTCCTGAGCCACATTTTGGTCTTTTGACTTGCATGAGGTTGTATGTCGGTGTATATGGCAGGACTCAGTCACTGTTAGTCCTCTGGAAATTCTGCAGGTTCCGAGAGAATGAATTTCTTGACTCCCCATTGGTCTTGGTTTCCTGCTCTGACTATTCCACCTAAAAATGACAAGTTCTAAAGTTCATGTTCTAAAGAGTAGAACTCATTTCCTATTCTTTTGAATTCAAGGATACACAGTTAAATTTTTAGAACTTGTCCCTTGCTAACACACAACTAAGGTTTCTTTCTCTTGCTACTTTAACCTATCTTTTTCATTTTGGAACTGTGACCTGGATAATGGGCATCAGAGTGGCCATCTGCACCAGATCCTATTCCCAGCTCTGGCTTAGGGATCCCTGGGATCTTTCTCTCTTCCCTGGCACTTCCAGGCCTAGTGTTTGTTCACTCTTATGCACCTTACCATCACTAGGAACCAGAATGTCCATTGACACTGCCTCAGCTACTGCTGTGCCACTGTCCTGGCCAGCTTCCACCCCAGCATCCACAGACCTGTCTGTCCATCTTCCTAAACTCCTGGGAGGAAAAATGACTCTGTGACATTTTCTTAATTGTCGCCCTCAGAATTCAGTATAGTGTACTTTGTAGGTCATCGTGGCGAATACATGTTGGGTAAGTTGGGCAAAAAATGCCGCCCCTTACTCCATATACCTCCCGTATCTTATCTTTGCATCCTAGAATCTAACTTCATCCTGCTGCACCATGATCACTGAGGCACAATTCTGACCGAGAACGTTCTCCTCCTACTTAGACTTTCCCCAATGATCAGCAAACTCCCTTCTACCCTCTCAGTCCTAGTGATACCAAGTGACAGCCTTTTCCTGCCAGTAAACTGCCCCTCTCCCACACAATCCCCCTGACTATACGCTTGCCTCCATCATCTTCTGTCTCACTTCTCTAGACCCATTTCTCATCCCTAGCCTGATATCTCTAATTTCTGTTAACCAATCTGTGGCCTCCATCAAGCTCAAGAATCATTCCTTTACAGACACAGCCATGGTTCAGTTCTAAGTCCTCACATCTTAGTCCTCCTGACTCCATTTTGGACCTTGTTCTGGCTGATTTCCACAGCCAGCTCCGAAATTTATGTTCCCTTTTCCTTCACCTCTTAAACGTCCAATTTCCTTCAAGGAGCAACTCAGATCTTCTACATAAATCCTGTTCTGATTCCTCTTTCCTTAAAATCACCTTATGTGTAAGCATGCTTGCACATATTGAGATATATGTGTATATATATGTATATATATATGTGTGTGTGTATATGTGTATATATATACATATATACCCAGAGAAATACATATATAGAGAGATGTAGATGGATTGTTAAGAGTATTATATTGACACATACATGCTATATGTGTATATATGCACACACATATACATATGCACATACATGTGTACAAACACTGTATATGTTGTTATGTGTATATGTAAATATGTATTTATTTATAATTTCTTTTTCCCTAGGATAGAAAATTGTGGTAAAGCATTCATCTCTCTTGCTTTGATATCCCAGAAACCTAGAACATAGAACACATTTAGAAAAATCCTTGGCCTAAACATACGAAATGCATGTTGAGTGATTAAATGCTGTATTTAGTTGAACTGAACCACTCAGTGAGGTAGGAAGAATGAGTATCATTGTCCCCATTTTATAGCTGAAAAGACTGAGGCAGTCCAAGGGTGACCCCATCTTCATGGCCCCATATTCACTGTGGCGATTTGCAGGGAAGCTGCCAGAGACTGAAAAATAAAAGGATTCCTGGTAGAATGTCATTTCCTTAGGATGCATTTGATTTGTTGAATTGGAATTTATTTGTGACCCATTGAAGTCTATTGTGACCTAGAAATACTCTCACTTCTGCCTTTCATTCAAAGCATAATCCTATTATGCTGATTTAAAGTGAATTTAGCCAAGACTCTACCTGCTCAGGTTATAATACAAGAAGACTCTTCCTCAGTACTTTAAGTAAAAGCGAATGCTCTTTCTCTGATTTACTGTATTTAGATGAACATTTTCATCTCACAATCCACAAAATAGTAGAAATTCATGGCCAGAAGGGACTTGATTGCAATTAAAATAAGTTCTGACTGACCAAATTGAAGGTCATCTTTTCTAACTCCTTCATTATTCAGAGAAGGAAACAGGGCTGGGTCCTACAGAGTTACTGACACTCCAGGAATTAGATCCCAAACTTCTTATTTCTGAGATCAAGGCTCTTTGTAAGGTACCGGAATAGAAGATGGCATCCCCCGGACGACAATTTTACAAGGAGAAGAGAGGTCAAGAGCGATAAGAGACTCTCACAAACTAACTTCAAAAACCCGTACAGAATCTATGCGAAGGAAAGTAGGAGGCATCGGTGGAGACTCACGAGGCACGGCAAACTCACCAACCAGCTGAGCCTTTTAAAAGACACAGAGAGGAGATGAGAGGATGGGTAGGTAACAGAAGATCCATATCCAAAAAAAGTGTCTCTTCCTCTAAGTAATGGAGTCAGGAGGGCTAAAGTTCAGAGGGAGCTAAGGCTCGTGGGAAAAGGCAAGGATCACAAACATGGCAACTATAGCCAAGTCAGAAGCAAGAAGAGAATCAAAGATGGTCCGGACTTTGAGTGCCTACGGATAACAAAGAGAAGGCAGGGCTATTAATCTCTTATTTTATTCTATTTCTTTTTCTCCAAAAGGGAACATTCTGGGACTAGGAAGGATGAATAAAAATGATTGATGTGTGGCTAAAATCCAGGGAAAGCCAACATCTGCTGCCAATGAATTCTAGTCACCAGGCCCAGATGAACCGCATCTTAGTGTACAGAACAATGGAAATGATTTCTGAGCCTCCGCTGGTGACCCTTCAAAGTGAGGGGCACCGAAAATGTAGGGCTAGGGCAGAGCAGGGCAAATGCCCCAGTTTTCTAAAAAAAGAAGAGGATTCTGCAAAATGTGAGAGCGAGTTTGACTTTAATTCTTCACAGACCCTAGAACGTGCCCATTTTCAAAAGTTTTGCTGATGTCTTTTATTTTTAATCAGTTTACTTTTATACACTCCCTTAAGTGGATCCTTACTTTTAACTAAGGGACAAAGAGAGGTAGGAACAAAACAGAGACAGCATATAAGAAGGATATGACAGCAGCAGAAGAAAGAGCGCCCATCACGTGTTATCGAGGGAGATCACTGCATGGAATCAAAACTGCATTCTCAAAGAAATAGCGAGTGAACACCTAGAAAAAAGGTGGCGATGACGAGACTCCTCGTTATCTCATCAAGAGCACATTCTGCCATGTTAACCTCTTCTTCCTTTTGGATATATTTGTCAGACTCTGAGATCTGACTATGGTTCTAATTCCCCTGATTTTGATAAGTCTTCTGCTATTCTTGTGGGAAAGGTAAAGAGACACAGGATGGATGAGAAATAAGCTGGCAGATGTAGAAATGGGTCCCTGACCACCTGGGGCTGTCCCCTGTGTGGAGGGTGACACGGTTCTTGCCCTTGGGGCATTCCATGCTGTTACCAGTGGCTCCCTTGGAGGCATTTATCACATTGGCGTGGACATCAAGTTGAAAGGGAAACTCAAATCACTCAGGGGCAGAGTGAGCAAAGAGACGGTTCTTGATAGCTTTTTAACATTCAACCAAAAGTAACAAGGTGGGATGTCATGCAGTTCAATACAAAACTCACCTCTATGAAGTCCTCTTCTGCATGTAATGGAGGGGAGCCCCACTTCCCCAGCCTTTCCCAGTGGAGAACACGGTTTGGCAGGTCCTACCAAGCCAGAGAAGCAACCATCATGACCCCATTTGCCATCCACGTTTGCTTTCTGAGTCAGACATAGTAATCACAGAACAACACATCACCAAGCGGGCGCCTTGGCAAGAATATTTCTCTTTCTTTTGGCCAGGTGATCGATGCAACCAAGATAAATACAAAATGGCCTTTGGTCTCCTGTAGTCCCTCAGGTTAGTGTAGTGATGGTAGCGGGGAAGAGGAGTCTACAACCCTTAGACTATGGGGAAACCTCCATTTTCCTTCAAGGATCTTTGCCCAAAGACCAATGAGACTTCCTATCTTTTAGCAATATTGCCATTTTGCATCTTAATCCAAGTCGTGCCCATTAGCCACGGGGGTGCCCACGGTTCTATCCTTGACCCCCCTTCTTTTCTCTCTGTACTCTGTTGCTCAGTGATCTAATCAACTTCTATGGCTTTGATTATCACCTCCGAGCAGATGATTCCCAAATTTCTTTCTTTCTGTATCTCTGTCTGAACATAAACACGCATGATATGCACACAGTCCGTGCATGTGCACACAGGTTGTTTATGTGATACACATGTATGTGCATCTGCCTATAGATGTAGATCCCTTCTTTATAGACAGCTCTCTCTCTGAAGACTGAACGTAAATAGATAGAGCCAGCCGTAGTCTCACCAACTGACTTTTTGTACTTCTTGAATCGGATGTCGCAGAGCAACTTGATACATTCAAACCAGAACTTAATCTCTTTTACCTTAGACAGTTCCAAAATTCCCCGTTACTGCCAATGGTACCTTCCCATCATCCTTACTCCTCACTTGTATTCTCTCCACATAGCCAGTCCCTGAAGTCAGCACATTTTCCATCTATATTCTCTTCTTCACTCATGGCTGGATCATTGCAATAGCCTTTTTTTTTTTTTTTTTTTTTTACTTTCTAAAAAGGTTTTTTTTAATTATAAAATAACCTGTGAATATACTAAACATATTTGCTACAAATTATATGAATTCCCATTTCTATAGCATAATAACAGTGTTTGATACACAGTAGATTCCTAATAAACATTTCATTAAATAATATAACTTTCTTTCCCTGAAACAGTCTTGTAAAATAATATGATTATTCTTATCCAGCTTATATATTAAGAAACTGGTTTAAAGAGACAAAAGGAGTTGCCCAAAGTCACATAGCCAGTTACTTTTTTTTTTTTTTAAGAATTTTAAAAAACAATTTTATTTTATTTATTTTTTTTGTAGCACCTCCCTAACCATTCTATTTTTAATTTTTTTTTTTATTTTTGTATTCATTTTTCCAAATTACCCCCCCTCCCTCTATTCCCTCCCCCCGATGACAGGCAATCCCATACATTTTACATGTGTTACAATATAGTCTAGGTACAATACATGTGTGTGAATATCATTTTCTTGTTGCACAATAAACATTAGAATCCGAAGGTACATGTAACCTGGGCAGACAGATATTAGTGCTAACAGTTTACATTCACTTCCCAGTGTTTCTTCTCTGGGTGTAGCTACCTCTGTCCATCATTGATCAACTGGAAGTGAGCTGGATCTTCTTTATGTTGAAGATTTCCACTTCCATCAGAATACATCCTCATACAGTATTGTTGTTGAAGTGTATAATGATCTTCTGGTTCTGCTCATTTCACTCAGCATCAGTTGATTTAAGTCTCTCCAGGCCTCTCTGTATTCCTCCTGCTGGTCATTTCTTACAGAGCAATAATATTCCATAACCTTCATATACCACAATTTACCCAACCATTCTCCAACTGATGGACATCCATTCATCTTCCAGTTTCTAGCTACAACAAAAAGAGCTGCCACGAACATTTTGGCACATATAGGTCTCTTTCCGCTCTTTAGTATTTCTTTGGGATATAATCCCAGTAGTAGCGCTGCTGAGTCAAAGGGTATGCACAGTTTGATAACTTTTTGGGCATAATTCCAGATTGCTCTCCAGAATGGCTGGATTCTTTCACAACTCCACCAACAATGCATCAGTGTCCCAATTTCCCCACATCCCCTCCAACATTTGTCATTATTTGTTCCTGTCATCTCAGCCCATCTGACAGGTGTATAGTGGTATCTCAGAGTTGTCTTAATTTGCATTTCTCTGATCAGTAGTGATTTGGAACACTCTTTCATGTGAGTGGATATAGTTTCAATTTCTTCCTCTGAGAATTGTCTGTTCATATCCTTTGACCATTTATCAATTGGAGAATGGTTCGGTTTCTTATAAATTAGGGTCAGTTCTCTATATATTTTGGAAATGAGACCTTTGTCAGAACCTTTGTTTTTAAAAATATTTTCCCAATTTGTTACTTCCCTTCTCATCTTGTTTGCATTAGTATTATTTGTACAGAAACTTTTTAGTTTGATGTAATCAAAATCTTCTATTTTGTGATCAATAATGATCTCTAGTTCTCCTCTGGTCATAAATTCCTTCCTCCTCCACAAGTCTGAGAGGTAGACTATTCTCTGTTCCTCTAATCTATTTATTATCTCCCTCTTTATGCCTAAGTCATGGACCCATTTTGATCTTATCTTGGTATATGGTGTTAAGTGTGGATCCATATCTAATTTCTGCCATACTAATTTCCAGTTTTCCCAACAGTTTTTTCCGAATAATGAATTTTTATCCCTAATGTTGGAATCTTTGGGTTTGTCAAAGATTAGATTGCTATAGATGTACCCTTTTTTGTCCTTTGTATCTAATCTGTTCCACTGATCTACCGGTCTATTTCTTAGCCAATACCAAATGGTTTTGGTGACTGCTGCTATATAATATAGATCAGGTACACTTAGACCACCTTCCTCAGAGTTTTTTTTCATTAGTTCCCTTGCAATTCTCGACCTTTTATTCTTCCATATGAATTTTGTTGTTATTTTTTCTAGGTCATTGAAATAGTTTCTTGGGAGTCTGATTGGTATAGCACTAAATAAATAGATTAGTTTGGGGAGTATTGTCATCTTTATTATATTCGCTTGGCCTATCCAAGAGCACTGAATGTCTTTCCAATTATTTAAATCTGATTTTATTTTTGCGGCAAGTGTTTTGTAATTTTTCTCATATAATTCCTGACTTTTCTTTGGTAGATGGATTCCCAAATATTTGATACTCTCAACATTTGTTTGGAATGGAATTTCTCTTTGTATCTCTTGCTGTTGCATTTTGTTACTGATATATAAAAATGCCGATTTATGTGGATTTATTTTGTATCCTGCCACTTTGCTGAAATTTTGAATTATTTCTAGTAGCTTTTTAGCAGAGTCTTTGGGGTTCTCTAAGTATACCATCATGTCATCGCAATAGCCTTCTAAAAAATTGCCTTTTCTCAAATAGGTCCCCACTTAGTCTCTACTCTGCTCCCAGAAGTATGAATGGCCATGGTCCCCGCTCCTCAGTAAACTCTGTTGGCTCCCTCTTATCTCCAAATAGAACCTTTAGTCATTCAAACCCTTCATCGCCTGCGTTCTCTCTAGAATTCCAAGCTTCTCACACTTTGCTCCCCTCCTGCCCCATTTGGTCCAATTACCCTGACCTATTTGCACCTTGGTGCTCCATTTCCCAACGCGGTACCTTTGTCCAGGCTGTTCCTCATGCCCGGGACACCCTTTCCTTCTCCCCCCACCTCTTACTTTCTGTGACGCTCAGCACCCAACCTGCCTTCTCCAGGAGATCTCGGTCTCTGGGATGACTTCCATAAGCTCTCCATCCATGTGATCAGCGCAGTCCTTGACACTGGCCTCCGGTGTTTGCTCCTTGAGGGCAGAGACTGCTTTTGTTTTTATTTATATTCCCTTCCTTAACGAGGACATGATGGGACATGATAAAAGGACGCTACGTGACTATCCAGCTGAGGGACCCATTTTAGTATTTTAGCAAATACAGGATGGGACAGCCATAGGCCTGGAAAAGGAGAGGAGGGAGTTTTCGTGTTCTGCGAGCTCCATGGCCGGTGGTCTGAGCCGGGGATGCACGCGGAATCCTCATGCTCTTAGCCCCATGACCCGCGCCGCGAGGACGGCGAGGGCTTTTCTGTTTTCTCCCGTGGTCAGACAATACCGGGATCACAATGCGCAGTTGTGAAGGTCGCGCTTTAGAAAGGACACCGATCATCCAGACAAAGCACCGATACGGGGAGTCTGACTCTTGCTCTCTTAGCAATAAAAACTGCCTCGAGGCACAAAGCTGGTTGGCAGAGTTGGCTCCATCAGCACCAGAGGCGCCCCTTCCTCCCACTTAAGAAGCTCTGCTTGTGCTGCCCCCCAGGAGTCCCAGATGGCAGCCGCTTGATGGCTCCTGGCTGGGCCGGCTCCGCTTCTTTGCCCACCTTGGCACTGACCCCGGAGGCTGCCAGCCTTGACCGTGGTGCTGAGCAAGGCTTTCATGCCCGTGCCCCCCAGAGTCAGAGGCTGTCAGTCAGATCTGCTTGGTCAGCATGCATTTGTTACCAACTAGTGAGGGAGAGAGGAGCCTGAGCACTTCGGCTCCCCACTAAATCCTGGGAACGGAGCACGCTCGGGGTTCATCTGTCTCCTGTCTCCATGGTGAGGCAGAAACACGGGAGAGAGCACAGTGTGGAGAGCCCAGGGAGGGCTGGGGAACGAGCGGGGACACGGCTTTATCTGAGTGGGTTTGTGGGGTGAGTGTGTGTGGACGTGCATGTGAGTGTGGGGACGCACATGTGCATGTTTGGGAGTATTTGTGCCTCCAGCTGTGCCCGGTGAGGGGGATGGGGAGGATGAGGTCACTAAGGTTTGCTAAGTATTCGCATCAACTAGTGGAGCTTCCTGACACCTGGGAGAGGCAGCTGCTAGAAGCCTTGTCCCCATGTTACGGATGAGGAAACTGAGGCTGGGAAAATCCAAATGGCTCACCCCGGAATCTGCAGCTATCTCGAGTCAGAAACAGCCTCAGGAGGAAGATGCAAGCATGACGTCACCTGGCCTCTACAGGGAGCTGTGGGGGTGTACGTTGTATGCATGTGTATGCACACACTCTGGTGAATGTGTATCTGTGTGTGCAGGTGGAGGATGCGCATGAGTGTGCATGAATGTTTGTGTACAAGTGTGTGCATGTCTGTATATTGTGGATTTGTGGGTGCATGTGGAGGATGCCCACGGGGGCACTGTGTCTGCACACATGTTTGTGCACATATGTGCTCATGAGTGTGCATGTGTGTGCATGTTTGTGCATGTCTGTATATTGTGGATTTGTGGGTGCATGTGGAGGATGCCCATGTGTGCACTGTGTCTGCACACATGTTTGTGCACATATGTGCTCATGAGTGTGCATGTGTGTGCATGTTTGTGCATGTCTGTATATTGTGGATTTGTGGGTGCATGTGGAGGATGCCCACGTGTGCACTGTGTCTGCACATATGTTTGTGCACACATGTGCTCATGAGTGTGCATGTGTGTGCATGTTTGTGCATGTCTGTATATTGTGGATTTGTGGGTGCATGTGGAGGATGCCCACGTGTGCACTGTGTCTGCACACATGTTTGTGCACATATGTGCTCATGAGTGTGCATGTGTGTGCATGTTTGTGCGTGTCTGTATATTGTGGATTTGTGGGCGCATGTGGAGGATGCCCACGTGTGCACTGTGTCTGCACATATGTTTGTGCACACATGTGCTCATGAGTGTGCATGTGTGTGCATGTTTGTGCATGTCTGTATATTGTGGATTTGTGGGTGCATGTGGAGGATGCCCACGTGTGCACTGTGTCTGCACACATGTTTGTGCACATATGTGCTCATGAGTGTGCATGTGTGTGCATGTTTGTGCATGTCTGTATATTGTGGATTTGTGGGCGCATGTGGAGGATGCCCACGTGTGCACTGTGTCTGCACACATGTTTGTGCACATATGTGCTCATGAGTGTGCATGTGTGTGCATTCTTGTGTATAAGCTTGTGCATGTCTGTATATTGTGGATTTGTGGGTGCATGTGGAGGATGCCCACGTGTGCACTGTGTCTGCACACATGTTTGTGCACATATGTGCTCATGAGTGTGCATGAATGCTTGTGTACAAGTGTGTGCATGTCTGTATATTGTGGATTTGTGGGTGCATGTGGAGGATGCCCATGTGTGCACTGTGTCTGCACATGTTTGTGCACATATGTGCTCATGAGTGTGCATGTGTGTGCATGTTTGTGTATAAGCTTGTGCATGTATGTATATGTGTAGATTTGTATGGATGTGTGCATGTGTGTTGTTTGGGTTTCCTTGGGGGTTTGGGTAGGCTGTGTTCAATTACTTTCCAAAGACTTCATTTTTATTCTGAGATTGGTTTTGGGAAATCGAGCCCAGGATGCAGAGGGGCGATAGCGTCCTGACCTCTCCTCTCTAGGACTCCAGGACCTGGGGCTTGCTCTGCTGAGCATCCAGGAGGAAGGGGAGAGGGTGGTCTCCTAGACCCCCTTTCCCCCCAGCTGCACATTGGTTCTCATAACTGAGCTCCCCTCCCCCCCCCCATGCTTCGGCTGCCCCAGCCCGTTCAGTCACTGCGGCCACCCGTCCTCTCCCTTCTCGTGGCGCTCCCAGCCCACGTCACTCTGAATTCCATACAGTGTGATGGAGCATCAAGTTTGCCGCTGATGTTCTTCTTCAGGCACCGTACAGCATGTGGAGCCGACCCTGGATCCTTGTGGACTTTGCCACCATCTGGTCAGGCTCCAAGAGCATCGAGGTCACCCTTGACAAGACTTGGGACCCCCAGCCACGTGTCCGGGGTAGCTGCTTGGCTTCCAATGAGCAGAGAGGGTTGGGGCCAGTCCCATGTGCAGGGTTTCAGGGGGCTCCCCCGCCTTGATGAAACACTAAGCTTTTGGAAGCACCAAAGGTTGGGTCAAGGGCCCTTTACGGGAATGGAAAAACAAAGCTGACAGACTCAGAACCTCCAGGTGCTTCCGACCCAAAGGAAGGAAGGAGCCTCCATCAGCCTGGAGATTTGGAGACAGAAATCTAAGTTTGAAACTGACCCCAATTTGATATTCCCAGTCACGTGCTCTCTAAGATTCAGTTTTCCTTTGAAAGGAAGAGGTTTGGGAAGTTGCCTTCCAGGGTCTCTTCTTGTTTTTATCTGTGTTTCTGTACATACCCATAAAAGTGATCTCATAGAAAATACTAGATTTGGAAAAATCATGGGAAGTTGCAAGATTTAATAACTTAAAACTGCCTTATCACTTTGGGGATGGATTGAATACAGGCAAAGGAGGGCCCACGTTGAGTTCTTTGGACCATTTTGGGCAGAAAAGGTGAGTTTGGAAGTGAGAAGTAAGGAAAGGCATTCTGGGACCAGGCGACCCCGGTGTTCAGCCAAGGGGGGACTAGGAGTGGTTGGGTGGGAGGGGGACAGGGGAGGAAAGGCAGTCTCTTCGGATCATCTGCCTTTTCTCTCCCAATCTGGTTTTGCCCATGCACGGGTTTCTCATGAAACAATCCCTATCGCAGCCTTTTCCACAACCCTTAAAACATTACAGAATGTTCATCTTCATCAGCTGGGTGAAGTCCTTGTGGTTACTGAACCACTTCTAATCGGGAGCTGGGTCGGGAGGTAACTCTTGATCCCACTGTTCATGATGAACCTATCTGCTGAGAGCACGGGGACAGCGTCCATTGGAGAGTCGGTGTCGGTCTCCTCGGGCGACCCTGCTGGGGCGTGGAAGGCCTGCTGCAGCTTGCAGGGACTAGAAGAATTCAGCCTGGAACAAAAAGCATGATGGTGGCTGATAACAATAATGAAGCTGAACTGCTGAGCACTGCAAGTCTACAAGCCTTAATTTCCCAAGTGCTTGAGAGCCTTCCTCCCGACAGCTTCACGCAGGATGGTGCATTAGGATGGTGAACGTCCTAATGCTTTGGAGGAAATTCAGCTGAGCTCTGAGAGGACTGCTGTGTCTCTAATCCAGGCGGTGAGTGTCTAAATTAGACCCGAGACCCCTGGCCCATCGCTTTCAGTCCCACTTCTTGGTGGCCTGTGCTTGTTTGTCCATTTGGTTTTTACTAGAGGTCATTTTGAAAATCTGCCTTCTTTCCCACTGACTACAGGGCTCCTGGGGCGGGGCGGGAATCCAACTCACTCGGAAGAACCCAGAACAAGGACAATGGAAAGAACTGGAGGAAGGAACATTTCACCCCTGAATCAGCTGAGTGGAAGGTGCTCTATGGATCACAGTAATATCCTTTAGGGGAAATAACACATTCGAACTCATAATAGAGGCTGAGCCAAAGGGCAGGACCTTACCTGAACAATGACCCAGTCTCATCTTCTCGGTCCAGTGCTTCTCATGTAGATTGACAAACGCTCAACGGGCACTGAATTCTCTTCTGTGTGCTCGGGACTGGAGAGGAAACACCCTTGGCCATTTTTGTCCCTGTTTCCAGAAGAACCATGGAAGTGAAATTTCAAGGTGACCGGAGAAGCTCTGGGCTTCCAGGTGCCTTGTTCCAGCTTTGGTCTGACTGTTGGTCCCCGGGACCAGCCCTGCCTGACCGGAACAAACAGAGCGTGGGCCCAGAACACAGAAGCTGCTGAGAATTTCTTCCTGCAATAAACTGCCAGCTCTGCTTTACAAAAAGATGACATAAGGCATCATCCTCTGCATCTTATTTCTCCCCTTAAACGTGAGCTCTTTGAGAACGGAGATGATCAGTGCTTTCCTTCTGTCTCCAGAGCTTACTTAGGACGGTGCTTGGTACCTAGTAGGCACTTAATAAATGTGTGCTGTCGATAACTGCATTAAAATTGCAGGTTGCTGAGCAGCTCATTTTCCTCCTCTCTACTTGTTTTTTTTTTTCCTTTCTTTGTCACCCACACCCTTGAATGTCTCAAAGACAATTTAATTTGCTTTGGTTAATTAATTCAGGTTCAAAACACTGGGTGCAGTATCTGCTCCCAATTAGTAAGTCAGCTAACTCACAGAGCCACGCTCTGACTGTGTGCCTGAGAATATCAGGAGAAGCAATAACAGCATCAGAACGGCTAATGGGGAGTCTGGAGCGGCCATGCTGCCTTCCCTTGGTAGAAGAGACAATTTAAAGTTAAGCTGTGCTGGGTCCAAACTTAATTAACTTTGGACACAAGTTGCCCAAAGAAGGAAGTCAAATATGTCTTTTGCAAATGTGCTTGCAGGATGAATAAAGATGTCTCCCTCTCCTTGCAAACAGAAAATGGGTCTGAGCCCAGGTAATAATGGCGACCACACGCATGTGCGGGCTGTTACGGGCACAGATTGCGAGCTGATGTGATGGCAGATTTATCAGTTCTGTCGAGCACAAGCACCGGGGCTGCCAGCAGTGGCTCACACTAATGGCAGCTTTCTCAGAGAACCTGTGAACGCTTCCCCCCGCCGCCCGGCCCCCGCGGACAAGGCTAGCCTTCGGGAGGCAGAGAAACAGCTTGGCCGCCCCTAATTTGGCGACGGCCGGGATGCTCCCCCAGAAGAGCCGCAGCTCAGAGCAAACGTGGTGCCTGAAGCCGCGGGCTCCACCTTCTTCCAAGCAGGTATCCAAGGGCTTTTAAAGATGGCCCTTCTGGAGCTAATTGCTCCTGGAGCAGCTCCTCAGCCCGGCCCCTGTTCTCTCACAATAAACCCTTTCCTTTACATTCAGCATCCCACTGTCCTAGATGATTTTTATCATATAAAAGGAGGGGACATGCTATTTTCCCTCTAATTATATTTTAGAAAACTAATGTCTTGCTTTTAAATTACAGTTTTAAAATTACCTACTGCCAGGGCTTTAAAAGGGAAATGTTCAATCCTTTGCTTTCTGGGGCTTTCCTTTTATGCCAGGATTGGTATTTCTGGACCGCTAATCGCTTGCTGGCCTCTTGCAGTTCTTTAAAATCATTTTTCCTTCTAAGATGGTATCTCCTGTCAGAGAAATCCTGGTGGCAGTGTTTTACGCTTTTTAATCTATAAGGAGGGGATGAGGGTACGTCCTTCCTTCTGTCCTTCATGCGGATTTGTCCAGGCTTTCTTCAGGCACAGATGCTCCCGGAGTTTCCAAGCCCTCTGCCCTTTCCCAATTTCTGCAGCAGTATGGAAACATTAACTCTCCTGGAGAGAACTGGCTCGTTCCTTGTCCTTTGCCATCTTGGAGAGTCCATGGGCAAGCAGAGTGGGCTGTGGGAGTGAGCGCCTGCCACCTTGCTCCCAGGCTGGATCCAGGTGACACATGTATCTATTGGACAGCTCCCAAAGTGGACTGGGCTGCATGAGGAGCCGGGGAGCCCGCCAGCCATGGAAGACTGCAAGCTCTCCTCTCCACGGAGGTGACCCCGGCATCTCCAGATCTAGCCCCACCCCCTTTCCTGACCCTCAGGCACCAACTGGCTATTGAATACTTTAAACTTAATGTCCTGAAAACTTCCACTCAATGGACGCCACATGAAGTTCATTATCTGGGGCCCCAAACCTGGCAAGGATCCTCTTAGCCTTCCCGAAATCCAGGTTGGTTTTATCCTTGCCATTATCCTGACCTCCCCATTCTCCCTCGCTCCGTCTAGCCAACCAATGATGACTCTGGAAATTTCACCATTCCCAATATCTCGGGCAGCTTCACGCAGCCATCGCTGAAATCTGGGTCCCCGTCATCCCTCATCAGAATTATTGCCACTGTCCCTGTGGGTCCCCGCCTCAACTGTCCCATTGTTCCAGTCTAACTTACACATTTCTGGCAATATATTTAAAGCAAATATGACAGTATGATTCCCCTGCTCAACAAACTTAAAAGGCTCCCCATTGCCTTTAGTATTCCTCTGTTTAGCTTTTAAAGCTCATCCCAATCTAGGCCCAGTTTATCCAATATTCCTTCTTCCCTTCTTTTCTCTCGTCCTCCCTCCTTTCCTTCCTTCTTTTCTTCTTTCCTTCCACCACCTCCCTATATAATATTATACATGTATACATGTATTTATATACTTGAATACATGTATATACTCATATATATATATATGTATGTACATATATATATATATATGCCCCTTTGTGTATATGTAGATTGAACGACTGTGTCATCCGTAAGCTTGGGACTTATTCTCCCAATTGGAGCTCATACCAGCAGCTAATGTCCCCAGAGAAAACCTCAATTTATCTCCACCCGGGAATGGCAGGGATACCTTGAGGGACTGTGGGAGTTTCCAGAATTCTGCCTCTTAAGCCTCCATTCATGTATCCACAATCACAGCAATCACTCAGTTAAAATCTTCTCCAATAGCAATCACCAACTGATCTCTCTTCAGTATCAATTCATTGGAAATTTGTACTTTTGTGGAGGAAGTTCCAAAGAAAATACTGTTTTGCATGAGCCATCCTGATGATGCCGGCTCCACGCGGGCTGGTGCATGGAGGTACTTAGCCAGGAGACCCGACAATCTACTTGAATGGATCTACTTGAAAAGCTTCCCTTGATGAGGAGAGAAGGTAGAAGTCAGGTTTGAGACGCAGGTGTCTGAGGAAGAACGCACAAGGCTCCCCCAGCACCCCAGGCAATCGCTAACGCCAGGCAATAACTCTGCTCCCACAGTCCCATTCTTGTGGCTGCTTTCCTGTTACCAGAAATAAAGCCCAGTGGCTTGGAACTAATTCCTCCCTCCCCCGGGTTCAGCTCCCTGTGTCCTGCCCTGTCCCAAGGGGAACGCCAGGACCGCGGAGCCTTGTCCACAGCACACTCTGACGACGCCTCCTTTCTCTTGTCACACTGCCCTCCACCATACGGCTCCCCGGGAGGATTTGTGCTCACATGGGAAGTCGGAGCAGTGCTGGGGCAAGTGATTAATAAACACTGGTGCAATGGAAATCAACACAATCAATAGAAACGATGATGTCTCACCGGGCTCTAACACGCAGCATTATGTATCGACCGAAGACCTTCGTGCTTGACCTTGTCCATTATCCTGATTCAGTGACTGAGGGAATCTCTTCCTGTTGGGAACTGGGCTTCAAAATCGCAGGGATGGGAGGGAGGTCGGCAGCCACCTCGTCTTACCCACCGGAGGGTAAGGAGGAGCCTGGATGACCCTCAAACCCCAAACATCATTGACTCTAGGAAGAAGATCAGTAAGAACATATAGAGGAGACTGAAATACCCCCAGCTGCTGGGCTCTGGACCTTGTGGGAGCCCAGCCAGTGCTGTCTCTTCCTGCCAAAGACATGTTCCTTATGTTTGGCTGGGGGGGGGAGACTGATAATCAGCCTCCGGAGGGGACCCTCACCAACCCAGCCAATGGCTGCTGTGCTAGAGCTCCCTCAAGCCGTACGTACCCAAGGTGGGGCCTCCCAGGAAAGGGATAAAAGCTTTTGGACAAGACTCTTAGACAACATCCCTCTAATTTAATTTAGAAATTCTGTCCCAGCTCCAAATTGGAGGTGACTTAAGCAGCCTCGCCATGAGCTGAGGCCAGCAAAAACATATGCTTCCTGCCAAATGTGGTTAATTACTGAATGAACCAGTGGTCACTTAAGGCCAGGTAGAGCAGCTCCTGCAGTGGACCCGAGACAGCCCGGCCCTGGCTGTGGCTACACAGGGTAGCAATGGAGGCCGCTTGCCCTGAGGGCCTCCATCAAGATTATTTCAAGACTGCCTGCAAGGGAGCCCCGGATTCTCCCTCGTGCCCTCACTGCTGCATCTAATCTCACTCCCCTGGTCAGTTCTCTCCGTCACCCCTCTCTGCATCAGTTCCGAACTTTCCTTTCCTCATCGTGGTCTCAGCGCCCCTTCCCCCTCCCACCCCGCTGAGGACCTCTCCTCTTATACTTTGTAGAAAAAATGAGGCTTTCTAGATTCTCTTCTCACACAGCTTTGCCCCTTCTCTCCTCCTCTGCTCTAGTCTCAAAGGAAGAGCTGGCCTTTTTCCCTACAAAAGCCAAGTCCTCTGCCTTTGTCCTTGTCCCCGTCCCCTCACGTCTCTTCACTGCTTCGCTCATCACCTGTCCCCCAAAATTTCGATTTCTTCTTATGCACTGGCTTCATCCCTGAGGTTTATAAACCTTCCTCCTTAAAACCCTTCTCACTAAAACCAAGAGAACATCTTACACAGCAACCACGAGATTATACGATGATGGACTGTGATGGGCGTGGCTCTTCTCAACAATGACGTCATTCAGACCTGTGTTTGTGCATCCAGGGAGGGGACTCGGGACTGAGTGTGGTTCACAACATAGCATTTTCACCTTTGTTGTTGTTCGCTTGCTTTTTGTCCTTTCTTATTTTTCCCCTTTTTGATCTGACTTTTCTTGTGCAGCAGGATAAATGTGGAAATATGTTTGGAAGAATTGCAAAAAAAAAATGTTCTCACTTAACTCCGCCATCCTCTCAAGATATTGTTTCACATGTCTCTCCCTCCCACTGATATTCCTAGAAAAAGCTATCTGCACTTGGTACCTCTATTTCCTCTTCCGTCACTCACTCTTCAACCCTTTGGGTTCTGTTTTCAGTCTCCAAACTCAACTGAAGCTGGTTTTTAAATGGGTCGCATTTTTAGAGTGAAGATCATTGGTTTTGTATCCCCCTTTTGTCTACATCCCCCCTCCACTACCTTATAAAAATAATTTCAACTTGAACATGTTTAACATGTATGGGACTGCCTGCCATCTAGGGGAGGGGGTGGAGGGAAGGAAGGGAAAACTTGGAACAGAAGTTTTTGCAAAGGCAATGTTGAAAAATGACCCACGCATATGGTCTGTTAATAAAAAGCTATAATAATAATAAAAAACTGAAATGAAAGAAGAGAAAGGGCCAGAAAAACCCAATATATCAAACAAAACTCACAAACAAAACATAGTGAAAAAGAACCCACCTTTACAAGGAAAGCAAGGTACATTTTCTTCACCTCTTCTCTATAGACAACCTTAGTTATTATAATTTCGCAGGGTTTAGTATTAATTTTTTGTTCCTTCCATTATGTATATTGCTTTCCTGGGCCTGCTTACCTCACTAGGCATCAGGTAACATAAGTCTTCCCAAGCTTCTTGGTATCTGTCACATGCATTTGTTATTTTACCGTCTAGTACCACCCTATTACCTGCTCTAATGACTTATTGAGCTCTTCTCCAATTGATGGACACTCACTTCATTTCTAGTTCCTTGCTACGGCACAATGTGCAATTATGGATATTTCATTATATACGGGACCTTTCTTTCTATTGCTGACCTCCTTGGGGTAAATACCTAGTCATTATCTTGACATAATGTAAATTGCTTTCCAGCGTGGTTGGACCAGTTCACAGCTCCACCAACATTTAATCATAAGCTTGTCTTCCTGCAGAGTTGCCGACATCCAGTGCTTGCTTTATTGCTAAATTCAACGACCTTTTCTCAACCTTCCCCCTTTTTTGCCTGGGAATCATTTGGCTCTACTGGGATCCTCCTCCATCCAATCCTCTCTCTTCTGAGGATTTTCACGGAGCTGTTCTCTTGCTTCTCTTCCCTACATCCAACTGATTCTTCCAAGTCCCTTTGCAAGGTGGTCGTTATTCAGTCATGAAGGATTATTAAGCACCCTCTAAATTCCATATCTCATCACCAGTGGGGGACGTGCCATCTTCTCTTGTCTCTACATGGTCTCTGTTACCCTCATTGACTCCCTTAAGTGTTTGTGAGCTCCCAAATCGAAACAGATATTGCTCATCTGTCCCTGGTATTCTAGTCCTTCTAGGGCTACTTTCCCAGTGTTCTTCTGCTCAAGACATCCAGGCATTCCCTTGGTGTCTCAGATTCAGAATCTTTTCCCCCAAAACATTACAATCTCCTTATTTTAGTTAAAAGCATCACCATGTTTCAGGTTCAGAGACTCATCTTCAGTTGTTCCCTCTTCCTGAACTCCACCCCTTTCCCAATAAGTCTCCAAGTCTTGTTGTTTCTACTTCCATGACACCTCATACCTGTCCCTTCACCTCTTCTCTGAACTGTTGCAGCAGCTTCTGCATAAAGGAAGCTAGGTGGTGCAGTGGAGAGACTGCTGCATCCGCAGGCAGGGAGCCCTCGGGTCAAATTCCAACCCGCCGGGTGATCCCAGGCCAATTGAATTATCTGCTTGCCTCAGTTTCCTTGGCTGCAACTTGAGGATAATAAATTCCTTGACTGCAACATGAGGATCATCATAATACTTTCTTCCCTGGGCAGTTATGAGGGATGGATTGAGGTCAGATTTGTAAAGCCCTTAGGTCAAGACCAGGCGTAGAATAGGGGCTTTGAAGGACTTCCAGAAGTCACAGGGTGCCATTGAAACTTCCTGAACAGGGAAGAGACATGGCCAGTTCTGCGCCTTAGTGATGTCAGTAATGGCTGAAGGATGCTTTTGCTGTTGGTTACTGTGTGGAGGCTGGATAGGAAAGGGGAGAGACTTGAAACCGTTATTATTACTTATTATTAACAAACCACCTAATAGTTATTAAGCTTTGGGGGTAGTAACAACTTCAGGAGGTTTCAGCTCAGAGATGGAAAGGGGGGGGGGGTCAGACAACTGACCAGAAAGAAAATACCGGAGACTCTTTGCTGACCCTGGATGCAACTGGCACTGACTGTGAACTCTGTTGCTCATACACAGTTGTGGGTCACAGTTACACGATGAAGAGGAGAGCTTGGGAGCCATCACAATGCAGCAGAAACTTTGTCACAGTTCCTAGGCCCAACAGGGAACGAGTACATGTGCCTGAGGGGAGGATCTCAATCACAGTCCCAGGGTTAAGAGGAGCACCAGTGCTTGAAGCTACAAGACCAGAACACAGAATAAGAGAGCATCGGCAACATTTTCCCGGAACAACACCACCTTGAAAATAATGAAAACTTGCAGATCCCCAGAACTAACTCTGAAAACAGCAGCCCAAAAAGCCTGAAGCTTGGCGCAGTGAAGCTGCTCATTCCCAGGAGCAGAGTCCAACTTTAACATAAAGTTCAAAATGGAAAAAAAAGGCATAAAAATGAGCAAACAGAAAAAAGAAGAAGAAGAAGAAGAAGAACTTGAATATATATATAAAAAAAAGCTACTATGGTGTCAGGGAAAACTAAGGCATAAGCTCAAAAGAAGGCAACAATATGAAAATAACTACCTCTTCCCCCCCAAAAAAAGTCTCAAATAAAAATGCTAATTTTCTCAAACCCAACAAAAAATGTTGGAAGAATTAAATTTAAAAAATAAGAGTGATAAAGTGAAAATTGAGAAAAGAAATGAGAGTGATTCAAACAAATGATGAAAAAAATTAACAAAAAAGAAAAAGCACAAAAACTACTGAAGAAAAGCAACACCTTAAAAAACCAGAATTGATCTGATAAGAAAAGAGGCACAAAAACTGTCTGAAGAAAAGGAGAATAAGCCAAAGGGAATAAGAGGCATAAAAGCTCCCTGGAGAAAATAATACTTTGAAAATTTAAATTGGGCAAGTGGGAATTAATGAAACAGTAAAATAAAGTCAAAAAATGAAAAATAAAGAAACTGTAAAATATCTCATTCGAAAAATAACTTAAGTGGAAAATTAAGTAATGAGAGATAATTTAAAAGTTATTGGACTACCTGAAAGCTATGATTATTTCATAGTTCATATTTCAGTACAACATCAAGCAAAACAGGCTAAAATGAATTGAAGGAATTCATCATTTGCCTTCTGAATGACACCGAAATGAAAACTCCTAGGAATATTATAGCCAAATTCCAGAGCTCCCAGTTCAAAGAGAAAACATTGTAAGCAACCAGAAAGAAACAATCCAAGTATGGTGGAGTCACAGTCAGGATCACACATGATTCAGCAGCTCCCATGTTAAAGAAAAAAGGGGCTGAGAATATAGTATTCCAGAAGACAAGAGAACTAGTATTATAATCAAGAAAAAAAAGTAGCAAAACAGAGTATAATCCTTGAGGGAGAAATGGATATTTAATAAAATAGAGAACTTCTAAGCATTCGTGGTGAAAAAAAAATCAGAGCTGAATAAAATTTTTTATATTCAAACACAAGACTCAAGGGAAGCATAAAAGGTTAACATGAAAGAGAAATCATAAGGGATTCAATGAAGTTAAACTGTTTCCATCCTTATGTGAAAAGATGTAACTCCTAAGAACTTTATCACTATTAGGGCAGTTATAAGGACATTTACAAAGATAAAAAGCGTGGGTATGGGTTGATTATATTGGGATAATCTCAAAATAATGTAGATGAGAAAGTGCATGCAATGGGAGAAGGGGAAAGGAAGAAGAATGGGGAGATGTTTTTCATATAAAATAGGTGTACAAGGAAGAACTTTTATAGTGGATGGGAATTGGGGGAACAATGTTTGAACTTAACTCACTAGAATTGGTTTAAAGAGGGGGGAAATACACATATACACATATATTTGTATACACAGAAATATACTCAGTTGGATACAGAAATCTATCTTACCCAATAGGAAAATGAGAGGGAAAGGGACAAGAGTTAGGGAAAGGAGAAAGGTTAGGATAAAAGGATGAGCACATTAAGGGAGACAGTGGTCAGAAGCAAAATAGACTCTTGAGGATGGATAGATTAAAAAGCATATGTCATTCAGGCCCATTTGACTCTTTGTGACCCCACTTGGGGTTTTCTTGGCAGGGACATTGGAATGGCTTCCCATTTCCTTCTCCAGTTCATTTTACAAATGAAAAAACTGAGGCAAATGGGGTTAAGTGATTTACTCAGAATCACATAGCTAGTAAGTATTGAGTCCAGATTTGAAGATTCTAAGCCCAAGGGTCTATCCACTGCATCATCTAACTGCCCCATCCCCCAAAAAAGAGGATAAAAAGAATAAAATAGGATAGAGGAAAATACACAGTAGTCGTAATTGTGAATTATAAATGAGATGAGTTAATCCATAAAATGGGAGTGGATGCTGTGTACAAGAGAAACACTTGAAACAGAGAGACACACCAAAGAGTTAAAATAAAGGCTGAGCACAATCTATGATTTTTTTATACAGAGATGATTTTTCCTTTTCTTTGATCTCTTTAGGATACAGATCTAAGGTAGTATTGCTGGGTTGAAGGGCTATGCATATTTTAATAGTCCTTAGGACATAGTTTCAGATTGTTCTTCAAAATGATTCAACTAGTTCAGTTAAAGTAAAAAAGACAAGGGTAACAATCATGATCTCTGACAAAAATAAAGGAAAAAAAATAGACTTAATTAAAGAGATAATTGGGGAAAATGTATTTTGTTGAAGGATACCATAAAGAATGAAGTAATATCAAAATTTTGTGTAGCAAGTTTTTTTGATAAAGGTCTAAATCTCAAATAAGTTGGGAACTGAGTCAAATTTGTAAAAATGAGAGCCATTTTAAGGAACTGGAAATTGAGGAGATGCCCATCAATTGGTAATGGCTGACTAAGTTATGGTATATGAATGTAATGGAATATTATTGTTCTATAAGAAATGAAGAGCAGGATGATTTCAGAAAAGCCTGGAAAGACTTACATGAACTGATGCTGAGTGAAGTAAGTAGAACCAAGAGAACAGTGTACACTACAACAACAAGATTATGTGATGATCAACTGTAATGGCCTTGGTTTTTCCCAATAGTGTGGTAATTCAGGAAAATTATGATAGATTTGGTTGAGAAAGAGCCATCTGCATCCAGAAAGAGAATTGTTGGGACCAAATGTGGATCAAAACATAGTATTTTCACCAATATTTATTGTTGCTGTTTGTTTGCTTATTTTTCCCTTTTGATCTAATTTTTTTGCTCAGCATGATGAATATAGAACTATATTTAGAAGAATTGTACATGTTTAACCTATACTAGATTATTTGCTCTTTTGGGGAGGGTGAAGGGGGAAAGGGGAGGAAGAAAAATTTGGAACAACAAGCTTTTGCAAAGGTGAATATTGAAAACTATCTTTTTTGCATTTAGAAAAATAAAATACTATTAAAAATCACAATTGGATTTTTTAAAAAATGAAAGCCATTTGCCAATTGATATATAGTCAACGGATAGGAACAGGCAATTTTTAGAAGAAGGTATCTATTATCATATAAAAAATTACACTAACTCACTTGCAGATTAGAGAAACAACACTTAGGTGCCACCTTCACCTATCAGAAATGACAAATATTGGAGGGATGAGGGGGAAATGGGTACATTAATGAATTGTTGGTGAAGTAATGAACTGATCTAATCATTTTGGAGAGCAATCTGGAACTCTGCTCCATGGGCCATCAAACTGTGCATGACTTTCCACTCGGTAATATCATTTTAGAACTGAGTCCCAAAGAGACCAAAGGGAAAAAAACAAAACTAACCTGTATCTATCTATTTATATGTATATGTGTGTATACATACATATAAACGAACACAGAATTTGTGTGTATGTATCAGTTCTTTTTGCAGTGGCAAAGAATTGGACATCAAGGAGATGTCCATCATAGTTGGGGAATGACTGAACAACTTATGGCACATGAGCATGATAGGGCACTATCGTGCTATAAGAAATGATGAGGGGGTAGTTTCAGAAAAACATGGTGAGGTCCATATGAACTGATGCAAAGTGAAGTGAGAACTGGGAGATCATAGGCACGACAACAACGCTGTAATTATGATCAGTGGCAAAAGAGTTGGCAATAATTCAAGAAAATTTCAAGCGATTCATGACGGAAAAAATGCAATCCACCTTCACAGAGAAAACTGATGAAATCTGAGTGCAAATTGAAGTCTAATTTTCTTGTTTTCTTTTTTTTTGCACTTTGGCTGTAATTAATATATATGTATAATTAATGTATATCATTAAATCATGTTATTTGCTTTCTCAGTGAGTGGGAGAAGGATGGGAAAGAGGGAAAGAATCTGGAACTTAAAATTTTTAAAAAAGAATGCAAAAAAATGAATAATAAAATGTTGAAAATAAATAATTAATATCTAATATTTATACAGTGCTTGTAGGTTTACAAAGTACTTTATGGATGTTCTCATTTGATCATCATAAAAATTCTTCAAAGGAAGTGCCATTATGATCCCTATATTACAGCTGAGTAAACTGGCCCCAGTTGAAGGACTTGTCTGGCAGTTGTTCTTTGTGTTGTTTTCCACACACATACACCCCCCTCTTTTGCATACTTTTGTCTTTATTTACTTTGCATTTAAGCAGTACGTCTGCATACATGTATGCATATAGACACAGAGACCCCCACATACACGTGTGCATAATATGTACTTATTATTTCCTCCGCTAGAACGTAAGCACCTTTAAAACTTGCTGAGAGAAGGGAGTTTCCTGCTTTACTTCTGCATCTCCAGCTCTTAGCACAGAGTTGGCACAGAGGACGTGCAGAATAAATAGCTGCTGACTGACCGACTGGCTGACCGCTGTGAGCCAAAGAGTGTGGCCAGTTTTCTTTTCCTCTGTAGCACCTGACAGCTTTTCTCAACGTCGGTCCCAAGCTGCAAGACCACAGACAATAATCTCACAGACGGCGCGTTTCCTGGAGGCTCTGCCAACGCTGAATGTTGTTTGGAGCTATTTTTCCCAATGTCATGACTCTGAGAAGTTTCCAGAATTCGGAGTCTACGTTGTATTTTTATCTGGAACTCACTGTCTTTAAAAAACTGCCCACTTCCAAGTGTGCACGCTTCTCTCCTGCATCACAGGGCTTTTGTTTAAGGAAACGGTTTGCCGGAATTATACTGGGCATAAAGAACAGATGAATGAAGCTCCATGTCTGGTTCTGCCTCTTCCCAGCTCTGGTACCCTGGTCAGTTATCCTATGTATACGTGGGCAGCCGATAGAGTTGTATTTCCATATAAGGAACTGACAAACTAATACAAATCAACCCAAAACAAGAAGTGGGTGAATGGTGACTGTGAGCACTGAGTGCACGTGCTTAATGAGCTAATTAATATTAACTTTTCCTCCCCAAAGCAGGAGTTTGCCGCCATTTTTGAACATGGGTTGTACAATGAGGAAGGAGGAACAGGTAATAGGAGGACCAAGGGATCTGTGAATTTCTTCATCCCCAGCCCACTGGGGCAACAAGGAGGGATCTTGGGCCTCAGAGTAGGAAATAGGCAGCTCTTTCCTGTGTCTACAAGAATGGATTTTGTAGGGACTTGGAGAACGGATCACGAAGGGACTGCCCCAAGTGGATGGGCGGTTTTCCAAGAGCCATAAAAACTTACTCCACCCATTGCTGAGTCCTTTGTATCTTTGTAGCATCTTTCGGACACATATTTGTGACTTTCTTTCCTCCCGGATAGTCTGTGGTCCTAAAACAGAAATTAAGATGCCTTTTCCTCTAATTAGGAAGGCAGCAAACTCCGACCCAAGTCTCCAGGCAAGGTGTGATGGCTGAGGCTTTCGGGAATTCCTGGCTGGTTTTTAAAGGAGAATAATGGGCCAGGACTTTGAATGGGAAGAAAGACTCCAAGCAGAAGCCTTTGTCTGCCTGAGAACCGCCAAGGAAAAGCCTGCTGGGGACAGTGCTCCACCCACAGCCAGTATCCCTGAGTCTATTTCAAATAGCATTACAAAGGCTTTATCGCATTCATTAATTAATTCATCAATGGAATAAAACTTGTCATTTTAACTTGTTTCTGAGACTCCAATCAAAGACTAATTACCATGAACATTCCGACACGTGTCCTACATCTGCAGCTGGCACCGACTTCATGGCAAGAACGCCGGCCCAGCCCTTCAGGGCACCTCCGGTTAATTTAGAACACTAATGCTGGCTGGCGTTCTTGTGGGACTGCGAGGTTCGCAAAGCACTTTACAGGTGTTGTCTTAGGGATCCTCCCAAGAAGTCCCGGGGATCACCGAGGATCAGCCTCTGTTACAGACCTGGGAATGAGGCCACAGGAGGCCTGATGTTCGTTCGGAGCACCGGTGCTGGTGGTTCTGGAAGAAGACCGATGATACCATTGCCTCCGATGAACTGAGTCCTAAGACCTGGGGCTTAATCTAGGAAGACCTGGGCAGGGCCCACTGGGCCCAGAGCTGGGACGCAGGAGCTTGTGGATGCCCGAGAAAGAAGTGGAACCCATGTCACAGAGAGAGCAGTTGGAAGGACGGGGCATCTTTATCGGGAAGAAAAAGCTCAGAGAGGAACGCAAGAGGATGTTCCAGGATTTGCAGGATGTCCTGCAGAAAAGAGACTCGTCGCATTCTGTTTGGCCCACAAGGTACCAGAGGCCAATGTGGAAATTGCAAAAGGGATAATTTAGCTTGAAAAAGTTAGAAAGAAGAACTTCTAAGGCTCGGAACAGCTCCACGGTAGGCTGGGCTGCTGCACTCAGAGGTCTTCCAAAGGCTGGGTGACCATGACTCAAGGGCAGCCTAATGGGAATATCTGGGAGCATGTGGTGCACCACTGTGCTTCCTTCTGATTCTCCCGTTCTGGGAGTCTGGCTTGTTGATTCTGTTTGGGGGAGAGCGGAACCTGGTAAGGGACCTGGCTTTGAATCCTGGCTCTGGCCCTTACCGACTGTGTGACCCTGAGCAGCAGCTGGACAAGGCTCCTCCTGTGCAAATGTTCCCTCGGCCTCTGCTGGAACAGTCTCAAGGGCTGGGAAAGGATCTCAGAGGCGGCCCCTTCCCCCGGGAGCCTCCTCGAAAAGCCAATAAGAAGGAGCTATTGGCTACCTCTCTCTCTCTCTCTCTCTCTCTCTCTGTCTCTCTCTGTCTCTGTCTCTCTGTCTCTGTCTCTGTCTCTCTCTCTCTGTCTCTCTCTCTCTGTCTCTGTCTCTGTCTCTCTCTCTCTCTCTGTCTGTCTCTCTCTCTCTGTCTCTGTCTCTCTCTCTCTGTCTCTGTCTCTGTCTCTCTCTCTCTCTCTGTCTGTCTCTCTCTCTCTGTCTCTGTTTCTCTCTGTCTCTCTCTGTCTCTGTCTCTGTCTCTCTGTCTCTGTCTCTGTCTCTGTCTCTGTCTCTGTCTCTCTCTCTCTGTCTCTCTCTCTGTCTCTGTCTCTGTCTCTCTCTCTCTCTCTCTCTCTCTCTGTCTCTCTCTCTCTCTGTCTCTGTTTCTCTCTGTCTCTCTCTGTCTCTGTCTCTCTCTCTGTCTCTCTGTCTCTCTCTGTCTCTCTCTCTCTGTCTCTGTTCCTCTCTCTGTCTCTCTCTGTCTCTCCCTCTGTCTCTCTCTCTCTCTCTCTCTGTCTCTCTCTCTCTCTCTGTCTCTCTCTCTCTCTCTCTCTCTGTCTCTCTCTCTCTCTGTCTGTCTCTCTCTATCTCTGTCTCTCTGTCTCTGTCTCTCTTTCTGTCTCTCTCTGTCTGTCTGTCTTTCTCTCTCTGTCTCTCTGTCTCTCTCTGTCTCTGTATCTCTGTCTCTGTCTCTGTCTCTCTGTCTATGTCTCTCTCTCTCTCTCTCTCTCTCTCTCTCTCTCTCTCTCTCTCTCTCTCTCTCTCTCTCTCTCTCTCTCCCCACCCCCACGTCTCCCACTGGGTTGCACCCCCACTGGCCGGGTGACTGTTCTGGGGATGGGCCAAGCTAGTTCGGCTCCGGTGATGGGCAGAAGGTTCCCGGGCAGTGACGGCGGGTCTCAGGGGTGGAAGGAGGGCTGGGTCAGGCGGCCCAAAGCAGATTAAAATCTAATTGGATATTTAACATATATAAGACTGCTTGCCATCTGGGGGAGGGGGTTGGGGGAGGAAGGGAAAAAATCTGAATAGAAGTAAGTGCAAGGGATAATGTTGTAAAAAATTACCCATGCATATGTACTGTCAAAAAAAAAGTTATAATTATAAAATAAAATAAAAAATTAAAAAAAAATGTTTGTGGCAGCCCTTTTTGTAGTGGCAAGTTTCCACTGGAAACTGAATGGATGCCCATCAATTGGAGAATGGCTGAGTAAATTGTGGTATATGAATGTTATGGAATATTATTGTTCTGTAAGAAATGACCAGCAGGATGATTTCAGAAAGGCCTGGAGAGACTCACATGAACTGATGCAAAGTGAATGAATAGAACAGGAGATCATTATACATGGCAACAGCAATATTATATGATAATCAACTCTGATGGACATGGCACTTTCCAACAATGAGGTCACTTATGACAGTTCCAAAGACCTTGTGACAAAAAGAGCCATCTACACCCAGAGACAGGATTGTGGAAACTGAATGTGGATTACAACATAGCATTTTCACTTTTTGTTGTTTGCTTGCATTATGTTTTCTTTCTCATTTTTTTCCTTTTTGATTTGATTTTTCTTGTGCAGCAACATTATCGTATAAATATGCATACATATATTGGATATAACATATATTTTAACATGTTTAACATATATTGGATTGCTTGCTATCTAGAAGAGGGGGTGAAGGGAAGGAGGGGAATATTTGGAACACAAGGTTTTGTAATGGTCAATGTTGAAAAATTATCCATGCTTATGTTTTGAAAATAAAGTTTTAATAAAAAAGAAATTCAAAAAAAAAAAAAATCTAATTGGAGAATGTTTAAGAAAGTGAGAAAAGCTCGCGAGGAAACCGAGCGGCTCCCGAGGTTTGTGGCCGCAGGGTCCCGGTCGGGCCTCGTGGCCTCCTTCCCTGGGGGATGCTCGGGCGGGTCCCAGCCGGGGCAGCCGGGAAAGGCGGCGCCCCTTGCTCCGGGTGCCCGCGGGTGGAGGGGCCGCGCGGGGATTGGGAGCCGGGGGCTGGGCCCCCTCCCAAGCCCCCTGGTGCGGGTTCCCCCCGGCCCCTCGTAACGGACGCCTTTGCCCGCCGCGCAGGGCTCAGAGACGGGGTGAAGCCCGGGGCCTCCGGCGGCCTCCCGCGGCCTCCAACAGAGGGGAAGGCGAGTTTCCCGCGGAGAAAGCGGCGGACCGGACCGAGGGCAGATTACCCCGGGGCTCGCGGGCCCGGCCCCGCCCCTCCCCCCAACCCCGGCGGGGGAAGGAGCCGCGCGGGGCCGGGGCGAGCTCGGCTTGGCCCAGAGAGTTCGGGCCCCGCGGGCGCTTTTCCTGACTGGCCTCGGCCCGAGCCGATCCCGGGCCAGGGGCAGCCAGAGGCGAAGCCTCCCCCGCTTCAGACTCGGGGCGCGCAGAGGCGGGGGCGAGCCCGGGGAAACCGCGCGGGAGGCGGGGGCGGCCCTCACCCGCGCTCCCGGAGCCCCCGCAAGCCTGAGCCCCGCGCCAGGGGAAACGGCCCGGTGGTGCCCCTGCTCCGTGGCTCCGGCAATGGGCCCTGCCCAGGGCTGGGGTGATCAAAGAAGCGGGGGCTGGGGCTGGCCGGGGCCTAATCGTCCAGGAGGAAGTCCCGGGGGCTCTCGGGGAGACTGGCTCTGCATGTCTCTGCATCTCTGTTTCCTCCCTCCCTCCGTCCCTCCCTCCCTGCCTCCCTCCTCCTCTCCTTTTGTTGCCTCCTTGGGTTCAGATAACGCCGGGCTCAGAACCCAAAAGGCCGCTGGATTTGCACAGGCCTGAGGATGCTCTGCCCCTTCTGTGGGGAGGGCCAGCGGCTCCCTCCACACGCGTGAGGGAGCAGTGCCCGTGGGAGGAGGCTTTTGGAGGAGATCCCAAATACATCAAACCTGGAATAGTATTCCTGAACTAGAAAACCCTGCTGCACTCGGACAACAGAAACGTCTCCCTAATGAGCTCCTCTCAAGCTTAAAGTCTACTCCAGTGAGCAAACTGGGGAAAAACCAAGGGATCCACTCTGGCTATTTGGGGAGATCATGAAGAGGAGAGAACTTGTCTTTGGCAACACTTGTGGTGCTCATTTAAAATAAAAAAGGATTGGTTTCAAAACCTCGGTCAGTACATAATTTGTTCACAGCTAGAAAAGCTGCATTGCCAAACCTGGGAAACTTGAACTTGAACTCCTGGATACTCTTGAGGTTTCCTTTTTACCTCCTTCCCATCCCCAAAAAGCTCTGCCCCAGGGGCCTCCCTCCCCCAGACCACTATTTCCAGAGGGGCCCAGCTCTGTTCAGATCATTCCCAGATTCACCCAAGACACAGTACTTGGCACAGAAGTACCTGGCACAGAAGTACCTGGCACAGAAGTACCTGGCTACTTTCTTTCTCTTCTCTCTCTCTCTCTCTCTCTCTCTCTCTCTCTCTCTCTCTCTCTCTCTCTCTCTCTCTCTCTCTCTCTCTCTCTCTCTCTCTCTCTCTCCCCCATCTATCTATCTGTCTATCTATTTATCTACCTGTCTGTCTATCTGTTTGTCTATTTATCTGTCCGTCTGTCTATCCATCTACCTATCTGCCTATCTTTTTATCTCTCATCAATCAGGTGTGTCTTTCTGCCTGCCCATCTCCATCTGTCTATCATTTCTCTCTCCCTCTCCATCCATCTGTCAACGGTGATGCTTTTTTGCATGTGTGCTCGGGAAGATGTGTCATTCTGATCCCCGCGCTGATTGGAGCCCATCCCATCTGCTCATCCTGAGGGATCCTTAGGCCTCCTCAGAAGGCTGGCCAAATGCACTGGAACTTGTCCTTCCTCTGGGCTGTTAACCTTCGGTAGTACCTGGAGGGTTCAGGCTGCAGACGTGCCAGGGCTGGCTCTGGCCCCAAGGCTGGGCCACTTCTGTGTCCAGCCATACTTTTTCTGGATGATGCCAAGCCCTAGAGTTTGTGAGCTGCGAGGGGGCATTAGGGACCTCTAGCCGGAGCTCTGCCTTAACAGGACTCCAGAACATGGCCCACTGTTCATCCGGCCTTTATTGAAATCAATATTGGCTAGAGACTGTCCAGGGGCAGAAGTCACTTTCTGGACAACCGGACCACCTCGATAAGCCTCCTTCCTTGCCATCCACCCTGGGCAACACGCTGCAGGCTCCTCTTACTCGCTATAACCCCGCATAATTCCGTGAGATTGATCACCATCCCATCATCGAGCTTGCCCACAATATTGAGGATTTTGTTACAGGAGAGACCGGGCAGCTAAAAATCTTCCTCTGGGGCTAAAGGTGAACCTTAGATGAAGAAGACCCCGGAACGGGGACTTTGGGGACCTCCCCTTAAAAATGTCCTAATTAACTCTGAATTTCAGCATCTGTGCTAAAAGACTGGACTCCCAGCTAGAAGTCATCATTCCCACAGAAGTTAACAAGTCCATTCACACCATAGTGGGTTGAGATAAGAAAAGTGAACAGAATGAGAAAAATGATCAATAACAGACCTTAATCTTACATCTTAAATAATAATAATAATCCTAATAATTAAATAATAATAATAATAATCTTAAATCACCTTCTTCAATGCCCCTGGGCTGGTTTGGAAGTATTTGTTCTCTGCTTTCCTGAACCAGAGTTTTTTTCTCCAGGACGAATCCCTGGAGACATGCTGAAGCCTGTCCAGGGGGTGGCAAGGCCTAGTTGACTTGAGCCAGAGATGGTGGGAGCCACCCAAAGTGGAGGAGAAGTTGGTCAGTGCCGGGACCCCGGAGAAATGCATCAACCTGCGATTCCTTTCTGAGCACGGGAGAACTGGACTGATTATCACATGGTCTCCAAGGCAAAGGACCCTTGGAGCCGAGACCACTGACATCTGACAAACACTCCCGTCAGCTGCTCCTAGTCGCTGTTAGGGAGATGCTTGTCTAGGGGAGCGTGGGATCTTTAGGGAAAGGAAACACTTGCCCAGCTGTGCTCCCAAGCATGACATCAAATATTTGCTGACAAAGGGACAAATAGGGGATACGGTGGAACAAAGCAGCAATAACAAAAGCCCCCGGAGCCCTGGAGTCTAAACGTTTGATTCGAAAAGAATGTTTCCAGAGAGTCTAAAGTGCACTGCAGGCTCTCTTAGTCTCCCAAGAGGTAAAAAGTCGAGAAGTACCTCCCTGGGATCTGGGGAAGACCCTTCACTGCTCTCTATTAGGTTTATCTCTCATGAAATGGGGAGTAGAAATCTCTTCTAGCTCTCTTTTATAATCTTAAGATCTCTGATAGTAGATCCCTTACCTTCTCCCCTCAAACTCAAAGAATGAACATCATGAACAAATATCAAAATCCAACCCTTGTTTCTTAAGCTGTCACCTGACACAAATCACTTGAGCTCATTTGGGGGGATTTCTCACCTCTGGCTTACTACCAATATCTCCTATCAAGGATTCCCTTGCCTTCATCCCTGAGTTGCCCCTGCGCCTCTCACCTGCAGGATGGGATCCATTCTTGGTATGGAGAAGTCTGCTCCCTAGTCTGATGTTCCCCCAGCTCTAAGTAAAGCCAGGAGTCTAAATGCTGGAAGAATTGCCGGCACATTGTCCCTTAAGTTCCATGAGTTCTTCTAGTAACATCCAGGTTGGATTTGCTCGGACCTGGTTCTCAACCCTTTAATAGGAACAGCAAGAAAGCTAGATGCTCTTTACTTCCTTCATGCAAGAGTGGAAAAAGAGTACAAAAAAGTCATCATGGCTGGTGTATTACATCTGAGAATCTTAGATCTCAAGTAAGAATTTTAACCTGAGGTTCACAAACCCACCACCCATGATGTTCAGGGATAGAACTCAAGAGATCTATGAACTTTCTGAAAGCTATATTTTAATATAATTGATTGATTTGCATATTTTATTTTATGCATTTAAAAACCATTCTCCTGACAAAGATTTGTCCTTCTTAAACTTAGAATGCTTGTCGCAAAGGTCCGGGACATAGAATTTGGGGGATAGATATTAAAAGCTTTTATTCTAGAGGGATGCTATATCTATCTATCCATCCATCCATCATCCATTCATCCATCCATTCATCTATCTATCCATCTGTCTGTCTGTCTAATCTATCTATCTATCCATCCATCCATCCATCCATCCATCCATCATCCATTCATCCATCCATTCATCTATCTATCCATCTGTCTGTCTGTCTGTCTAATCTATCTATCTATCTATCTATCTATCCATCCATCCATCCATCCATCATCCATTCATCCATCCATTCATCTATCTATCCATCTGTCTGTCTGTCTAATCTATCTATCTATCTATCCATCCATCCATCCATCATCCATTCATCCATCCATTCATCTATCTATGCATCTGTCTGTCTGTCTAATCTATCTATTTATCCATCAATTCAGTTATATTTCCATCCATCCATCCATCCATCATCCATCCATTCATCCATCCATTCATCTATCTATGCATCTGTCTGTCTGTCTAATCTATCTATTTATCCATCAATCCAGTTATATTTCCATCCATCCATCCATCATCCATTCATTCATCCATCCATTCATCTATCTATCCATCTGTCTGTCTGTCTATCTACTCTATCTATCTATTTATCATGGTGAGGGCAATGGCTGGAGCCATGCTCATCTTGATAGTGGTAGTAGTGTGGTATAATGGCGTGCCAATGGTGATGACCATGATGATGGTGGGGATGACAGTGGTGATGGCAGCAGTGGTAATGGTTGGAGCCATTGCTCATCTTGTGGGTGGGGGTAGTGTGGTGTGATGGGTGTCAATCATGGTGCTATTATGGATGGCTGTAGATGGGATCATCATCCTACACAGAGAGCATCATCGTAATGGAGATATGGTAGTGTTGAGAGTGGGAAAGGGCTAGTGCTCAGTTCATGGGAATTACATTTAGATGTTCCTTTCAAATATCTCTGGATGTAAATGAACAATTTTTGTGGGTAAGAGAGCCCAGGAATGAAAAGTGGGATTGATTGCCATAGAATGCCTATAGCTCACATAGGGTCATTTATACAACATGAATAGATTAACATGAAAATAAGTAAACTCTAGCAAATAACTAATCTCTCCAGTCAGCCCCAATGTCAAGGTCTCCCCAGTCAGGCATTCACATGTTTCTGTGCCTGTTCCTTAAGAGCCCCACTGCTCTCAGAGCATGAAGGTCACCAGCATCCACCCAGCATCCCCAGTGACACGTGAAGATGCCATATTTCCATAGATGATGATGAGTTGAGCAAAGGAATCTAGAAGAAATGTCAGATGAGCAAGCAGAGAGCTGAGAGGAAGTAGGGGCCCAGAAACCGAACATGGAGAGAAGATCCGGGCCGAGGGGGACATCAAAGGCCGCAGAGAGATGGGAGACCATGAGGACTGGGAAGAAATGAGATCAAGTCTTGAGCTGAGAGATCACTCAGAACCATGGAGAGAGAACAATGATGAGGAAATGGAGGCAAGAAGGGCAGGGTTTTTTCTGAAAGTTTGTGAAAGGGAAGAAAGATAAAGAATGGTATTAGAGGGTAATAAGAGGCTAAAATAAGAGGTGGAAAGTTTTCTTTTGTTTTAATAGTAACAGTAGACATTGATGAATGGAAGAGGGACAGAAAGAAATGGAGAAAGACAAAGATGGAGAGACAGGCAGAGAGGAGGAAAGTGAGGGGAGGAAATCAGCAGGAATAGGCCGTGGAAAGGAGAGGACGTCCTGAGCCAAGTAGTCAATTCCAGGAAATACAAAATTTTGAACAAAGAATTCATGTGACAACTTCAGGAAGACAAGCATCCTGTTTTAATAAACCGTTGCGGGAGTGGTAAATCGATCCAGCCATCATGCAAGCCCTTAAAGCCTGGAGCCAACGGAATCACTGCTCGATCTATGCACCAAGGACATCAAAGAAAGAAGCAAAAGGTCCCTTTTGTCCAACATATTTATAGCCATTTTTTTGTGGTGACAGAGAACTGGAAACGTAAGTGGAGACCCACCACTCAGCAATGGCTAAACAAGTCATGGAATATAAGCGTGACGGAGCGCCGTGGGCTCTAAGTAACGATGGAGGGGATGGTTTCATAGCAGCCTGAGGGGTCTTATATGAACTGATGTGAGGGGCAATGGGAAGAGCTGAGAGAATCATTTACACAATAATTAAAACTGGAAGAGAAGCAGTGGCCAAGACCAAGTCCAAGCTTGGTCCCAGAGCAAAGGGAGGAACGGTCAGCAAGTAGGAGAGAACCGGGAGGGAGCCAGGGTGGGAGAATCCAGACAGAGAGATTGTCCAGAAGAAGTGGTCGGCTGTGCCCGAGGCTGGAGAGGGCTCCCAAAGGAGGAGGGAGTCCCAGATCCGCCTCCATCGGGGTCCAGCCAGAATGCCTGGATCCAGGAGCTCCTGGGAGATGGGGGCCTATGTTCAGGAGGGGAGGACTCCCCGACTCATCCTCAGTCAGGCCTTTGGTTACTCAGTTAAGTCACAAGCCTTCACTCTGAGAATAGAGGGGATAATTAATTTATCTACAGTTTGGCAGGAATAGAATGTCCCAGCGTGGAGTCATTCCCATCCAAGATTAGGGATATTTGCATTGTTAATTCAAAATATGTATTGGGGCAATAACTGGCATTTCATGGAGGATCTGATCAGCGTTCCAGATGGTCCGGGCAAGTCGGAGGAGTCAGCTGCTCTGTCTCCATGTCTCTGTCTCTCCTCTGTCTTGCTGTTTCATTCTCTATCTCTCCTCTGTCTCTGTGTGTGTAAGTGTGTGTGTGTCCCTTTCCCTGTCTCTCTGTGTGTCTGTGTGTCTGTCTGTCTGTCTGTCTCTCTCTCTCTCTCTCCCCTCTGTCTCTGTGTGTGTCTCTCTCTGTGTCTCTCAGTTTCCCTCTCTTATTGCTTCCTTTGATATCTCTCTGTCTCCCCTCCCCATTTCTCCCCCCCACAATTTTGTTGTTTTTGATGAGACAGCACATCCCCCGATCCCACAGAGCGGGGAGTGGGGATCCTGCTTCCTGGGATTCACCATAGACCACCGGCTAGGCCGGAGGGGGGAGGGGGCCCACCTGGAGGAGGCCAGTATCCCACTCTTCTGTGGACGCCTTTGCCTCCAAAGTGCCTGAAAGGGGTGGGTGGGGACGAGCTCCCCGGAGCCTTGCCCGGGACAGATACCCCGAACGCCGGCTCGGGCGCCTCCTGCTAATCAGCTCCATTTAGCTCTGTGATTAAAATTGGCTTCAAGTGTCCTGAAGCTCCAGATTGGCGGAGAGATGGGGGGGGGGTGAAGGGGCTGCCCCCCTTTATTCCCGCAGACAGACACCGCGCTCCAAAAATGAGCCACAAGATGAGGGGTCGCTCGGGCTCTGCCAGGACGAGAGCTTGGGGGGGACGGGACCGAGTCTGCCTACTTGGGGGAGCCAGAGAGGTGTGGGGAGGCTGGAGCCTCCATTAGGAGACTGTAGGTGCAGAAGGGGACACGCCCCTTCCTCCCACACTGCACACCTTGTGAGATCCTTGACGTGGGTCCCACATGTGAGTTTGCGTGTGTACTTGGGTGGTGGGTGTGAGTGTATGGGGGCTTCTAAGTTATCTGTCTGTGTTTGAGTGGGTGTGTGACTGTTGTGAGTGTAAGCATGTGTGGTGTGTGTTTGTACGTGTGTGATTGTGTGCCTTTGGTGAAGATGTGCGTGTGTGAGTGTGTGAATGTGCAGAACACGCATGAGTGTGTCACATGTGTCGTGTGTGTGTGAGCACATGTGGCTTGTGTGAGAGTGTGAGTCTGTGCCCCAAAGAGACCAAAAGCAGGGGGGCTCCTCTGCCCAACCCTGTAGAGCAGCTTTCTGCGGTGGCTGCGAGGGGCCGCCCGCTGGGGAACGGGCAAGAAGGAAACGGATGGAGCCGAATCGTTCTGAGAAATGGCGACCGGGAAAGCCTGGAAAACGCCTGTGAACGGCTGCGGGGGGACAGGAGCAGGACCGGGAGGACAGCGTACGCAGCGTGAGGCGAGCAGACGAGAGGCTTCCTCTCAGCATCCCAACGAGCCCCAGGGGCCCTTCTGGAGCCGGGCTCTGCATCCAGAGAGAGCTGGTACTGGGTCCTGCAGGGCCGAGCAGGCGATTTTTCACTCCTTTTTTCCCTTTTATTTGAGCCTTCTTGCCCAAAACGACTGATGTGCTTGATGTAATTGCCTGCATCTAACCTGTATTAGGGAGGGGATGTGGAAGGGAAGGAAGGATCGAATTTGGAACTCAGCGCTTTAAGTAAAAAACATTTAAAGGAAATAAAGACTCTTGGATGAACTCCAGAGTTGGTCAGACCGAGGGCCAGAGGCAGCCCGTACACGTAGCTGGGATCACATTCAGGCAGGGGAGAGGGCCAGGCCTTTTCCCGGGCCCGATGTTCCTGCGGCCTCCAAGCCACCATTTTTTTATCGAACCAATGGGCTTCCCTGCTCCTGCCCGTGTCCTTCCCTGGTGTTCCTTGGAAGACCTAACGAGCAGATGGATGGACTGGAAAGTGCTGTGTCAGGCCATTAATGTTAATTGTAATGATGATGACAACAACGGTCACAACTGCCAACATCTCTACAGCAAACCGGGGACTTGCCCACGTGGTCTCACCCACCGCCTGCTGGGCCGCGGCTCTCACGTGCACCGGGGGCTCCTCTGGGCGGAAGTGGCTTGGGGACTCCTGGGCTGGGGGCACAGACCGCTCGGGGTCCAGGGGGCTGCACACACAGACGGACACACCCGTGTGCACACATGTTTCCCATGGCCCGGACGTGGACGAGAGGTCCCCACAGTACCCACTGTGACAGCCACTCACGCACACTCTTCCATTCCATCAAAGCAGCCATGCTGGCTGAATGGCACCAGCACTGGGGAGGGGAGGACAAAGCAGATCTGGAGCTAACTGCTGCTCCTCCCCAACCCATAGGGTAGGGCAAGGAGGCTCATCCCTAGGCCTGGGTCCTGTGGAGCACTGACTCTGCCGGGCAGGCTCTCTCCACAAAGCCCAGTCCGAAGCAGAAGAAGGAGCACCGTTCCCGCCCTTGAGACGCCCAATGGAGGCAAAGATGCCCAAGTTTCTATAAGTGGGCCGGGACCAGGCCAGTGCTGGCAGGCCGATCCCGGGAGCTCTCTGTCCAGGTGTTGTGACCCTGAAACCAAGTAGACGTGCCGGAGATTAAAGGCATTAAGATGGACTCCAAGGCCCAGTGAACTGGTCAATCAATAATCATTGGTCAATTGTCCGTGCAATGTCCGAGGCGCTGATGGGATGCTGGGGCTGCAACCGGGAAGAGAGAAAGTGCCCCGGAGCTCCCGTTATATTAGGGAGACCATGGACATCAATAAACACACAGATGGATGAATATAAAGCTCATGAATGATGTTCACTGGGAAGTCACAAATCCAAAACATCCCAGAGAGGAGGGGGGGGCCTCCAGAAGAGAGAGGAGTTCCATAGGTGCCAGCTGGTATGGCCGCTCCTGCCGCCACGCCATGGTGGCTGGTGGCGAGGCACTGGTGGCAAGGTCGCGCTGCCCCCACAGGGATGGTCATCGCTGCTATTGTCTGCGCCGTTACAGCCATGGCTGTTCTTGCTGGTGTTCCCGTCGGAGTCGTGATCGCCATAGCCATCAGCTGGCCTTTGTCAAGGGGTGGGGTGGTGGCTGTTGCCATTGTTAGAGCCGTTGCTGCTGAGATGGATGTTGTGTGTTGTGTGACAGTCCAGGCCCCAGCATCTCCAGGCCGCCTTCGTGCGGCAGTCCGGGCCCCAGCATCTCCAGGCCGCCTTCGTGCGGCAGTCTGGGCCCCAGGATCTCCAGGCCGCCTTCTTGCAGTGGTCCGGGCCCCAGCATCTCCAGGCCGCCTTCGTGCGGCAGTCCGGGCCCCAGCATCTCCAGGCCGCCTTCGTGCGGCAGTCCGGGCCCCAGCATCTCCAGGCCGCCTTCGCGCGGCAGTCCGGGCCCCAGCATCTCCAGGCCGCCTTCGCGTGGCGGTCTGGGCCCCAGCATCTCCAGGCCGCCTTCGTGCGGCAGTCCGGGCCCCAGCATCTCCAGGCCGCCTTCGCGCGGCAGTCCGGGCCCCAGCATCTCCAGGCCGCCTTCGCGCGGCAGTCCGGGCCCCAGCATCTCCAGGCCGCCTTCGCGTGGCGGTCTGGGCCCCAGCATCTCCAGGCCGCCTTCGCGCGGCAGTCCGGGCCCCAGCATCTCCAGGCCGCCTTCGTGCGGCAGTCTGGGCCCCAGCATCTCCAGGCCACCTTTGTGTGACAGTCCAGGCCCCAGGATCTCCAGGCCGCCTTCTTGCAGTGGTCCGGGCCCCAGCATCTCCAGGCCGCCTTTGTGCGGCGTTCCGGGCCCCAGCATCTCCAGGCCGCCTTTGTGCGGCGGTCCAGGCCCCAGGATCTCCAGACCGCCTTCGCGTAGCGGTCCGGGCCCCAGGATCTCCAGGCCACCTTTGTGTGGTGGGCCCCAGGATCTCCAGGCCACCTTTGTGTGACAGTCCAGGCCCCAGGATCTCCAGGCCGCCTTCTTGCAGTGGTCCGGGCCCCAGCATCTCCAGGCCACCTTCTTGCAGTGGTCCAGGCCCCAGCATCTCCAGGCCACCTTCTTGCAGTGGTCCGGGCCCCAGCATCTCCAGGCCGCCTTTGTGTGACAGTCCAGGCCCCAGGATCTCCAGGCCGCCTTCTTGCAGTGGTCCGGGCCCCAGCATCTCCAGGCCACCTTCTTGCAGTGGTCCAGGCCCCAGCATCTCCAGGCCACCTTCTTGCAGTGGTCCGGGCCCCAGCATCTCCAGGCCGCCTTCTTGCAGCGGTCTGGGCCCCAGCATCTCCAGGCCACCTTCTTGCAGTGGTCCAGGCCCCAGGATCTCCAAGCCTCAGATGACTTTATTCCCCAATCTGATATCAGGTCGCTCCGGGCACTTTTAAGTCAATGACAAACAGAGGGAGACGGGGCAGCCGCTTCTCTGCATTGTTACCATTTTTTCTACTGCTTTCTGAAGTCCAGGTAATCATCAAATCGAGCCCTAATTGGAAGCAATCATCAATTTCTGAGGTGTGAACATCCACAATTTAATAACCAGCTTCTGCAGATCAGCTGGAGCTGGTCCCGCACACTCCTGGGAAGAGGATGTTGGCAGGAGGAGGATCAGAAAAGACTTCCCGCAGAACATGTCATCGGAGCTTGTCGTTACGGAGAGGGGAAACAAGCAGGGCGGGTGGGATGGCCAGTACAAAGGAACAGAGGGAAGAAAAAAATAATCACTTTCTTTGGTATCTGAAAGAAACAGCAAACTGCATGAGGAATTCAGAATTTCACGTACAGTGATATTTTTATTGCATTATGTTATAGAAATGCTTGTTTTCTTCCATAAATTAAAAGGGAAATTACATTTTAAAAAAGAACCAAAGAACAAAAGTAGGAGACTGCCCCAGGTGAGGAACTGGTAGAAATCAGGAGCTTCTCACCCCCTGGACAAGAGGAACACTAGACAAGTGAATAGATACAGCGAGCAAGGGAAGCGACAGAACAGAGAGCCCGGTGAGAGCCTTCTCTCCAAACGTACGTGGAGACAAAGTTGAGAAGAGACATCCTCACTGTGGCCTGAAATATCATGGATGAAACGTCTCCAGCCCTGCCTGCGAGGAAATCAGTGGGGTTTTGTTAACACTAAGTTAAGCACAGTGTTTTATTCTCATAAAGGATGGGAGGGGGGGAGAAGAGAGGAGGGAGTGGGGATGTGCCCTGGTCCAGCCAGAGGCCAACAACAAAGGGCAGTGTGTCCTGTGGGTGCTCAGGAGGACGAGAGTCTACTGGAGGTGGGTGAGGGGCAAAGGGAGAAACTGAAAAAAGGGGGGAAGAAATGAGAAAATGGGAGCACGTGACCTGACGAATGCTCCCATAGGAGCGGAGAGCTGACCCATAAAGGAGATTGGAACTTTCCAATGGCTATCATCTGCAGGAATCTGCTGGGAGGAAGGGGAGAGCTCTCAGCAGGGCTGGGGGGAGAATTACCCAGATCTTCTTTTGAGAACAGACTGGCAGCCTTGGTCCCTCCCAGAAAAAAGAAAAGCAGAACTAGTGCTGGGCGACATTTCCCAGCAGCCCCGAAAATTTCCCTTCCACCTGAAGAGGTGAATCTGCACCGGATTATTACAGTTTTGATCAAATGAGGTCACTAGTTTAGATAAATAATATCCTTGTGTGCTAGAAGGGACTGTGGATAGGATGTTCAAATTACTCTCAGGGAAGAGCTCAAAGTATGGGAGATTAAGCAGAGCAGAAGCAAAGTTCAGAGTGAAAAGCTACGATGAAGAAAGGGAAAGCACTGGGGGTATCCAGAGTTCAGGAGAATCCATGCCCCCAAAGGAATCAGTATCAAATCCACAACCTCAAGAGCTCCTCCTTTGAGGAGGTCGATTTGCTCTCCTAAGCATCGCTGAGAAGGATGCCCTGAGCTTCGTGGGTGGCTGCTCAAGGCTCCACATCTGATTCAGCCAGAGGGAACGGAAGCGTCGCCCGTTCAGAAGCTGCTCGTTAGGGCCGTGGGGAGGTCCGAGCACGGCGGCTCGGTGGACAGCATTTGGGGAGCTGGAGGCAGAGGCGGAAGTCATTTCGCCATCGCACCATCACACCGGCCACCTGGGCAGACAGAGAGGAGACTGAGGAGTTTACAGACAGATCACAGACCGGCTGCAGAAGGAGGCAAAGTCGCTGATCCAGCCATCTCCGGAAGCTTGCTCACTGCCACGAGCAGAGCCACTGATAGCTTCTTGACTTGCTACAATGGGTCCATTCTTCAAAAGATGGAGGAATCAAGCAGGAGAAATGCTGAGCCTGATTTCATTCTCACGGACATTAAAGAGCCGCCTTCTAGGATGGAAAGGAAAGGACCAGCGCCTGGCTCTGGATCACAGGGACCCAGAGCCATTGATCCGGAGCGGCAAAAGCTTTTATATGGGCTTGAGAGGTTTGCAAAAATCCCTGAATCCAAAGTCACTGGGATTGGCTCCCTCAGCTTCCGCATCTCCTTTCCCTCCAGCGATCCGAGGGATTTGTTTTCTGACTCCCCATGGACAGAAACACCAATGGGCACCTCCTTCTGGTGGCCCCTCTTTGAAATCAAGGTTTTAGGAGAATAACAATTATTCCTTGCTGTGTTCCGTCCTATCTCACTCTTCACTGACCCCATTTGGGGTTTTCTTGGCAAAGGTAGTGCAGTAGTTTGCCATTTTCTCTTGTTCATTTTACAGAGGAGGAAACCGGGGCAACCAAGTTTTATGTGACTTGCCCGAAGTCTCACAGCTAATGGCCGTCTGAGGCTGGATTCGAATAGGAGAAGACGAATCGTCCTGATTTCAGGTCCCTGCTCTGTGTACCACGGGGCCTCTCGCTGCCCAGTGAAAACAGCTTAGGCAGAATGGCTAGGGATCCTGCGTTAAAGTCCTCCATGGATTGTGAATTCTTGACAGATTTAGGGAACCGAGGAATGCCCAAATAAATCTTTGGCTGAAGGACGACTCCTCACCCTGGAAGGGAGCAGTTTGGCCACAGCACTGAGGGCACAGTCAGCTGGAAGCTTCACCCAGGTGGGGATCCTCCCTCAGAGACGGTCCCAGCCTTCCCTGGACAGGGAAAGCCTCAGATTCTCCAACGCGAGCACTTCAGGCAGCTTCTCAGGAAACCAGAGGGCTTGGGAAGCCCTGATAGAATGGCCTCCAAAGTCTCCTGGAGCTGCCTTCCTTGTAGTCCCAAGGGCTTGCAACATGGAGTCACCCTCCCCTCTGTTGCTCATTCTCCCTCATCCGATATTGGGCTTTCTTCTCCACAGCTCTCTCATCTCTTCTCCCCCCTTGGCCTGCCCTAACCAATCTGGACCGTTACAGAAGCCTTCTACTTAGTCTTCCTGCCTCTTCTCTATCCTGCACCCAGCTCCCAAAACCATTGCCCTCAAGTGCTTTTTCACCATTCTCATGGCCAGCGTTTGCGAGGTGTGTTAAGGCTTGCCAGCACTGCACGTGCCTTGTTTCATTTGACCCTAGCAGCAAAACTGCAATATAGGTGCTTTGTATTGTTATCTCCTGTTTACAGATGAGAAAACTTAGGCAGAAATTACCCAGATCTTCTTTTGAGAACAGACTGGCAGCCTTGGTCCCTCCCAGAAAAAAGAAAAGCAGAACTAGTGCTGGGCTACATTTCCCAGCGGCCCCGAAAATTTCCCTTCCACCTGAAGAGACGAATCTGCACCGGATTATTACAGTTTTGATCAAATGAGGTCACTAGTTTAGATAAATAATATCCTTGTGTACTAGAAGGGACAGTGGATAGGATGTTCAAATTACTCTCAGGGAAGAGTTCAAAGTATGGGAGATTTAGCAGAGAAATGGAGCAGAGTAAGCATTGTCTCACTTCTTGAAAAGGGGATGGAATAGAGAAAGCAAAGTATAAGGTGCAGAGTTGGACTTTAATTCTTAGGGGAAAATCTGGAAAGTGTCATTAAAGCGATGTTTAATGAAGATCTAGAAGAAGCCTTGATCATAAAGACACAATAATCTGGTATGGGAGGCGAGAGCTTCCCCCTCAGTGGAGATATTCTTTGGGGAATGCATCAACTACTATGCAAAATGCCTGAAAATCCTTATCGACTCTGAAATTCTATCATTATTATTTTGTGACTTTAGGGATTTTCTGGAGGGGAAATGATTCATTTTCTCTTCTTTAATCCAAGCGAGATGAAGCCCTCCTCAGATGATAGTTAGTATTGACTCAGCTCAGGCCAGACTCATCCTTGGGTCACATTCTCTACAGATATCAACAGTGATTGTTTCCAGCGGAGATTTTCTGGTCCTGAACAACTAAGGATATCCGTGGCCCACAAGTGCTGGGCAGGATTTACCTACCAATCCTTAGCTATCTAAAACGCCACTCATTGTGCGCCAAGAGGTCTCAAGGGTGTGGACACGTTGCCGTTGGGAAACAATCTCCTAAGTGGCTCAAATGGACCTGGGTTGTCTTGCTCTTTGTAGGCCAGGTCCAGATTGTTGTTGTTGTTCAGTAGCCATTTACCAGTTGTGGCTGACTCTTCGTGGAGTCATTTGGAGTTTTTTGGGTAAAAATTTCGGAGTGGTTGGCCATTTTCTTCTCCAGCTCATTTTACAGATTTTTCGGAGACTTCCAGGGTTGAGTGACTTGTTTTGGGTTACACAACTACTAAATGTCTGAGACTAGGCTTGAATTTAGGCTCATTAATCTATGCCCTATACCACCTACCTGATCCAGGTATTGATTAATCAGGATCAAAGAGAGCTGGGATGCTGTCAACTGATTGCTGCCCCTTCCTTGACCCCATTTCTTGGCTCCGTGATGTGAGTTTTTGTAGAGTGAAAATGTCACCTTAGGTGATGAGAGTTATACATAGATAGATATCTGATCAATACAAAGATTGATTGACTAAAACAAAGAAAAATTACAAACATAGTTATAAAAAAGCCAAAAAAAATTTCAACTCAAACTCAAAATGTAAATTTTTGGAAGGTTTGTGGTTTTTAAAAATGGTTTTCAATTTGAGACTAATCTCAGCTCTAAGAGTCGCAGTTAAAATTGACTAATTTGGTAGAGGTTGGAATAATATACTTCAGAAGACACTGAAATACAATGCTTGGGAGTTACAACTATCCAGGAAAGTTAGGGCAAAAGTGAGATGTTTGTTGACAGAGGAAGGATTTTGAGTGAAGATTTTCCCCATTTTCATAAAGAAGAGAATAGGTAGGAAGAAAAGCAGAAGAGATGGAGCTAATACAGAAGGAGACTTTTATGAGAATATGAACTCGATTTTATTTTCACTCAGGCTCAGCATTTGTGATTTTCAACCTAAGCTTTTAATGTAAATCTATTTGAAAGGAGTTGCTAAATTTTCACTGGAAATACTTTTTTGTGCTAAATAATCTTTATAGCATTCTAAATTATAGCCAAGGAGCAATGCCATTGTGGGCTGCTGAGCCATCGTTGTTTGTGTGAAAGTCGGAGGAAGGTGATGGTGCATGGCAAAATACACAATAAAGAACCTTTAAAAATCATGGGAATCTTTATTTACTCTGAATACTTTGTATTTAGCCATTTTACTGCTTTCAAGATTAGAGGAGGCCATGAAGGCAACCAGGAGGAACTGTAAAAACTCCATGAAAATGACAATCATAATAACATGAATCGTAATCTTCTGGGTTCCTGGTATATTTTTCGCTGGAGAAGGTCAAAACACTTAACAAGCATTAACTCGTTGGTCCTCCAGAACCCCAAGGGAGAAGGATGGGGAGAAAAAGCAACATTAACTCAAGTTTGCAAATGGAGAAACTAGATAAAAGTCTTAAGGAGGATTAGCCAAGGGGAAAATTTGGGCTTTCCCTGCACAATATTCATCTCCGCTGGTAGGTCCATCATGTGACTTACACTTGGCACAGCTTTCAAAATGGTGAGAATGTTTCCTTTGTTCATTTTCCAAATAAAATTGAACTGATGTCTTCTTTTAACATCACAATGATTTCTCCCAGTATTCTTCTTTCAGTTTCCCTTGCTATCCCATATAACAAATAATATTTTCCAAGGCAAAAAAGAAAGAAAGAAAAAGAAAGAAAAAATCGGAATTACTGATCAATAGATCCCCAAAAGCCAGAAAATAATGTATATGGCTTGTATACTTACAGACTCATACCTCTGCAAAAAGATAGTGTGGGGGTATCTTTGTTGGACTCCTAATTGTTCTTTGTAATTTTGCTTTTTTGTGGTTCCCTCCATTTACATTGTTGTGGTCACTGTGTATATTGTTTTCTTGGCTCTGCTGACTTCACTTTACATCAGTTCATGAAGTCCTTTTCTTGCTTTTCTGTATTCATCAGATACATGATTTCTAATGGCATGTGACATTCTATTGCATTCATGTACCACAATTTGTCTCAATATCTTCCTATTGATGGGCATTATTTTGCTTTCAAATCTTTGCTATCACAAAAATTTGCTACTATAGAGAAGCATACTTGGGGTAAATAAGATGGTGGGAAATACAGAGAATCAGTTATTTTCACTGTAAATGTGAATGGAATGAACTCTCCCATAAAACATAAGCAGATAGCAGACTGGATTAAAAGCCAGAATTCTACAATATGTTGTTTAAAAGAAACACATTTAAAGCGGAGTGATACACACAGACTGAAGATAAAGGGCTGGGGCAGAATTTGTTATGCTTTGGGCGAAGTAAAAAAAGCAGAGGTAGCGATTCTGATCTCAGATCAAGTAAAAGCAAAGATAGATCTAATTAAAAGAGATAAGGAAAGAAATTATATCTTGCTAAATGGTACCATAGATAATGAAGCAATATCAATACTTAATAAATATGTACCAAATGGCATAGCTTCCTTAGAGAAGTTAAAAGTTCTGCAAGAAGAAATAAACAGCAAAATTATACTAATGGGGGATCTCAACCTTGCTCTCATAACTAGATAATTGAATCGCAAAATAAATAAGAAATAAGTTAAGGAGATAAATTTTTTAAAAGTTAGTTATGATAGATCTTTGGAGAAAAATGAATGGAGGCAAAGAGGAATATACTTTTTTTTTTCTTAGTGGTTCATAGAACCTATACAAAAATTGACCATACATCAGGGCTTTTATAAAACCTTAAAATCATTTGCAGAAAGACAGAAATAGTAAAATGCATCTTTTTCAGCTCATGATGCAATAAGAATCACATGTAATAAAGAGCCAGGGAAAATAGGCCAAAAATTAATTGAAACCTGATAATCTAATCCTAAAGAATGTGTGAGTGAAACAACAAATCATAGGCAAATTCTATAATTTTGTCCAAGAGAATGAGAATAATTAGACAACATGCCAAAATTTATGGGATGCAGCCAAAGCAGTTTTAAGAGGAAGTTTTACATCTCTAGATGCTTACTTGCATAAAATAAAGAAAAAGAAGATCAATGAATTGAGCTTGCAACTAAAAAAAGCTAGAAAAAAAACCAAATAACCCCCGAGTAAATAACAAATTTGAAATTCTGAAAATCAAAAGGGAGATTAGTAAAACTGAAAGTAAAAAAAAAACTATTGAACTAATAAGTAAAACTAAGAACTGATTTTATAAAAAAAAAACAAAAACAAAAGAGATAAAAGAGAAAAAGGAAAGATGAAAATAAAATTGTTAATATCAAAAATGAAAAGGATGAACTTTCTACTAATGAAGATGAAATAGAAGCAATAATTATGAAGCATTTTTCCCAAGTGTATGCCAATAAATATGATAATCTAAGTGGAATGGATGAATATTTACAAAAATATAGATTGCCCAGATTAACAGAGGAGGAAACAAATTACTTAAATAGTCTCATTTTTGAAAAAGAAATTAAACAAGCTACTTAATCAACTCCCTAAGAAAAAAATGTTCAGGGTCAGATGGATTTATATGTGAATTCTATCAAACATTTTAAAAAAACCAATTCCAATACAGTGCAAACTCTTTGGGAAAATAAGAATCTTATCAAATTCTTTTTATGACACAAATATGGTGCTGATATCTAAACCAGATAGGGTCAAAACAGAGAAGGAAAATTATATACCAAATTCCCTAATGAACATTGATGCAAAAATCTTAAATAAATTATTAGCTAAGAGATTACAGCAAGTAATCCCTAGTATAATACATCATGAACAAGTAGGATTTATACCAGGAATGCAGGGTGGTTCAATATTAGGAAAACTATTAGCATAATTGACTATCAATAATCAAACTAACTAAAAAATCATATGATTATCTTAATAGATGCAGAAAAAAGCATTTGACAAAATCCAACACCCATTCCTATTAAAACCACTAAAGAGTATAGGAATAAATGGAGTTTTCCTTAAAATGATTAATAGCATTTATTTAAAGCCATCAGCAATTATATGTAATGGGGATAAACTGGATTATATGCAATGGGGACAAACTGAAACCATTCTCAGTAAGACTAGGGATGAAACAAGGTTGCTCACTATCACCATTACTAGTCAATATTGTATTAGAAATGTTAGCTTTGGCAATAAGAGAAGAAAAAAAGATAAAAGGAATCAGAGTAGATAATGAGGAAACCAAATTATCACTCTTTGCAGATGATATGACATGTAGAGAATCTTAGAAAATCAACTAGAAACAATTCACTTTATAAAAGATACAGGATACAAAATAAATGCACATAAATCATCAGCTTTTGTATATATTACCAACAAAGCCCAGCAACAAGAGATACAAAGTGAAATTCCATTCAAAATAACTGTCGATCATATAAAATATTTGGGAATCTACCTACCAAGGAAAAGTCAGGAACTATATTAAGACAACCACAAAACACTTTCCACACAAATAAATTCAGATCTAAACAATTGGAAAAATATTAAGTGCTCATGGGTAGGCTGAGGGAATATAATAAAAGGACAATACTACCTAATTCAATCTACTTATTCAATGACATGCCAATCAGACTCCCAAGAAATTACTTCACAGAACTAGAAAAAATAATAACAAAATTCATCTGGAAGAACAAAAGGTCAAGAATTTCAAGGGAATTAATGAAATAAAATGCAAATGAAAGTGGCCTAGCTGTGCCAGAACTAAAACTATATTATAAAGGAGCAGTAGTCATCAAAACCATTTGCTACTTGCTAGGAAATACAATAGTCTATCAGTGCAATAGGTTAGGTTCACAGGACAAAATAATCAATGACTATAGTAATCTAGTGTTTGACAAACCCAAAGACTCTAGCTTTTTGGATAAAATGTCACTATTTGACAAAAACTCCTGGGAAAACTGGAAATTAGTATGGCAGAAACTAGGCATTGACCTACACCTAACACCCTATACCAATATAAGGTCAAAATGGATTCATGATTTAGATATAAATAGTGATATTATAAGCAGATTAGAAGAACAAAGGATAGTCTGTCTCTCAGATCTGTGGAGAAGGAAAGAATTTGTGCCCAAAGAAGAACTTGAGTACATTATTGAATGCAAAAATTCATCTCTCCTGCTCATCACAGCTCTATTCTTGCCTCATGAAATTTAGCTGACTTTGGGGGATATATGGGAACACAAAGGAGTCACCATAATATCTTTGTGGAATCCAGCTATCCTTTGAGGATGTTTGGTTTGCTATCTTGCAGGTGGACTCAAACAATGAGCCCTTCTTAGTCACAGGGACGAAGGAGGGAATTGTTGCTATTTTCATTACCAGAATTCCAACCAATCACATTGCTCCCTGTGCCTTAGCTCTGTAACAAATGATGTTGCTTTCAGTCCCATGTCACCTACCCGTTCCATTCTTTGTCCTATAATCCCCAAAGCTTATAACAGGGGAATTGTGCTTTTATTTAGGGTCTTTGGCAGAAATGGAGGCAATTCACTGACCCCTTTACTGGCTGTCAGCCTGCCTTTGCTAATAAATGTCATCTCATTCAGGTAATTGCCTCAGTTTAACTTGTGTTAAATTTCATCTGCGATGGTATCAAAAGCTTTAAAAATAAAAAAGAAGAAAGTCCTTATATATAACAAAGTATTCATACTAGTACTTTTTAAAAAAATGATAGCTATACATATAGATATACATGGGTAATTTTTGACATTCATCCCTATAAAATCCTGTGTTCTAATTTTGTTTCTTTCCCTTCTCCCCCTTCCTCCAGTCAGCAAGTGATCCAATATATGTTAAACATGTGCAATTCCTTTATACATATTTCCAGAAATATCGTGCTACACAAGAAAAATCAGATTCAAAGGGGGAAAAATGAGAAAGAAAACAAAATGCAAGCAACCAACCACAAAAAGAGTGAAAATACGATATTGTGATCCACATTCAGCCCCCATAGCCCTCTCTGGGTGCAGATGGCAACACTGAGTAGATAGATACATCTTTCTTTTTTTATCATAATTACTAAATCACAAGATGTGAGGTGAAGCCTCAGAATTGTTTTGATTTGCATTTTTCTTATTAAGAGTGATTTGGAGCATTCTTCCCTGTTGTTGCTAATGGTCTGTAATCTTTTGAGAAATGTTTATTTACATCCTTTGACCATTTTTTTTACTGGAGAATTGATTTTGCATACAATTATTCATTGTTTATATATCTTTGATACCACTGCAGAGGAAATTTAACAAATGATAAACTGAGGCAATTACCTGAACATGATAACATTTATTAGCAAGGGCAGACTGAATAAAAGGGTCAGTGAATCATCTCCATTTCTGCCAAAGACCCTAAACAAAAGCACAATTCCCCTTTTAGAGGCTTTGGGGATTACAGGACAAAGAATGAAACAGGGTAGGTGACTATGGGACTGAAAGCAACATCATTTGTTACAGAGCTAAGGCACAGGGAGCAACGTGATTGGTTGGTATTCTGTTAATGAAGAGAGAGCAATCTCCTGCTTCTTCCCTGTGACTAAGTAGTGTTCATTGTTTGAGTCCACCTGCAAGATAGCAAACCAAACATCCTCAAAGGATAGCTAGATGGCATAAAGATATTATGGTGACTCCTTTGTGTTCCCACACATCCCCCAAAGTCAGCTAAATTCAGTGAGGCAAGAATAGATGGGTAATTAGCAGGAGAGATGAATTTTGAACTTAACCCATTACAAACCAGTTGAATTCTAAAACAAGTTCAGTGACAGGGAAACATGACTTAAGCAAATACAGAACAAGGGCACTTAATTATAAATAAAATCAATAATAAAATTATACAGAATTTATCTTCATCTTATTTCCACACCTCTGATCAATTAGAGATAAGCATGTGTTTCATAGATCCTTTATTCTAATCCTAATCCTAAAAGATCTTTACCACAGTCAATATTAACAATACGCAGTCGTTAATTCTCCTAACAGCTTTAAGACAGCTTCTTTAACCTACCACTGTATAAAGTCTAAAAAGGATTATAAGGTAGAAGGCAATAAATGTCCATTCACTGAGAGTGGGTGGTAGGCCATTTTCTGGAGCCAAGGTGAAGTAATTGTGTACAATTCCTGACCATTTAATGAAAGAACAACAAAATAGATTAATCATAGCACGGGAATAGCTAAAACCTTGGACTAATTTTAGCAGAGAGACTTACATGTCCCAAAGTAACTAAGAAGACTTAGCAAAGATGGATATTATCTTTTTTTTAATTAATTTTATAATTATAGGGGCAGCTAGGTGGTGCAGTGATTGCCTTGAATTCAGGAGGACATGAGTTCAAATCTGGTCTCAGACACTTAACACTTCCTAGCTGTGTGACCCTGGGCAAGTCACTTAACCCCAGCCACGGGGGGGGGGGGGGGGGGGATTATAATTATAATTTTTTGACAGTACATACGCATGGGTAATTTTTTTACATTATCCCTTATATTCACTTCTTTTCCAAATTTTCCCCTCTCTCCCTCCACTCCCTCCCCTAGATGACAGGCAATCCCATACATGTTAAATGTGTTATAGCATATCCTAGATACAATATAAGTGTGTAAAAACAAATTTCTTGTTGCACGATAAGAATTGGATTCCAAAGGTATAAGTAACCTGGGTAGATAGACAATAGTGCAAACAGTTTACACTCAATTCCCCGTGTTCCTTCTCTGGGTGTAGCTGTTTCTGTCCATCATTGATCAACTGGAACTGAATTAGATCTTCTCTATGTTGAAAATAAAAGATAGATATTATCAAGAAAAAAGCCAAAGCAATGCCGTAATGATCATTAGTATCAAATAATATCTCTTAGTATCCCAATACTTCATTTCCAACATGTGTTACTAGTCACATTTCAGCTTGAATACCATTTGAATACCATGTTTGTTCCATGACTCCATGGAGTCATCTGTTTTTGGTCGCATCTTCATTTGGATAACCTGGAATAGTTCTGATTCTTAGGGCAGCTCTGAATGGGGCTCCACTTCAATAGATTTGCTCCTTTGGTTCTGTATCCCTTGAGCATCTTACCTGTATCTGCTAAAAAAATATTTTACAAAACAAATCTCTTTAATAAAATCTCTTAAATTTTACTTCTCCAACAACCAGTTCATGTGTTGAAAACTACTTCAGTCCTGTGGTCTTGATCTTATTAACAATAGAAATATAAACAAAATACCAAATTAGAAATCACTTAAAATTTTAGAGAATTTCAGTTTTTTATGTCTCTTGCTATTTCTAGCTTTTCTAAACCCCATACCTAATACAGACATTACCCACAGCAGGTTGAAGAATCTTTCAAAAGATCTATGATTTATAAACGGAGTCCTTCTGGTTAAAAATTTAATATTTACTAAAGTAGACATGTAAGCTAGATTTAAAAGTGCTTGTCTAAATTGACATTGACTTCATTATTTAACTTTCTATGATGCAAGTTAGCAAGGTCTTATGTTGATATATTTAAGAAATTTGACTGAAAACCAAAAGGTAAATATTTTAAAATAGCATAGAAGGTAGATTTCTTAAAACCTTTCAGATTACATATATATGTGATTTGGATACCTAAAACTTTTTACTCCAATTCTTTAGAACTCCAAATTTAATATCAATTCATTCCAATTCAACTCTTCCCTTAGGAGTAGAGGCTGATAAGGATCTAATCCTTACATGAAAACATAGGTAACTATTATTTGAAAGTATATAACCTTTATTATACAAATGAATTCACTTAGAAGTTGCTAATTTTATTCCAATTATAACAAAAGTCTTTGGATGGAATGAGTGAATATCTTAAGTAATTAATTCCAAATTGTATACAGAGAACAGTGCATATGAAATGAGTTACCTTATAGCAAATTGTTTGTACTTTGGGACATGCTCTACACACAGGTGTTAATTAATAAACCTAAGTAAAAAATGGATTTCCCTTTGAGGTAACACAATATATTATGTTACTCTCTTCTAAAGTTCCTGATTGCACTGAAATTCTTTTCTTAGGAACAAAACTGAAGATGTTTCTGATTTAACCTTACTAAATAATAGATTTATACCTTGGTCTCTCAAACTCCTGCAACATTATGTAATTATTCCCATATCATCTTAGGATATTTCAAGGTTCACACTTACACATGAGTGGATAGCTAATAACAGGCAGATGGTTGGTTGCTGTTCTTTGCTCTTGAAGAAGACCAAAATAACATCACTATGTTAGAGTCAAGTTACAGTGTGTCCAACTGTGGCTGATTAGACCAATATGGATTCAGAGTATTCTACCATAGGTCGGACACAAATAGGCAATGTGAACATTTGGGGTGGATTCTAAATTTGCCCATCTCATGTTTCTTTTGAACTACTTTAATTCTGCTTTGCTCATAGAGCACAGCACCTTCTCGGAGAGGGCACACCATGCTGGGTGGTCCTGTGCCAGTGTCTCCCATGTTACAAATCAATTCCAAAGTTCTTCAGAGAGTCCTTGAGTGTGTCCTTATATCACTCCTTCTGACCAAGGGAGCTCTTGCCATGTGCGAGTTCTCTGTACAATAGTCTTTTTGGCAAGCATCAGCATTCCCACCAGCCTGGCAGAGTCGTCTCTCTGCAGTAGAGTTGGGATGCTGGGAAGTTTACTTTGAGAAAGGACCCCAGTGTCTGGTATCTTATCCTGCCAGATGATCTTCAGAATTTTCCTAAGACAATTTAAGTGGGAGTGATTGAGTTTTCTGTCATGGCGCTGGTAGACTGTCCAGATTTCTCAATGAGATCAGCACAACTCTGCAGACCTTTAGTTTGGTAGTCAGTCTCCCACACTTTCTTCCAGTCTCCCAAATAGTGAGCTAGCTCTGGTAAAATGTGCATCAACCTCATCATCTATGTGGAGATTCCTGGAAAGTATATCCAAGTAAGTGAACTTATCCACAGCATTCAAAAGATTCCTGGAAAGTATATCCAAGTAAGTGAACTTATCTTAGCTTCAGAAGCTACATTGAGTCCACAATCAAATTGGTAGATGACAAATCTTCTCAACACCAAATCCTTGGCAGAGAATTTTAGTATATTTTTTTTCACTCAATCACTTCCTTTCTTATTCTAGGTGCATTAATTTTGTTTATGCAAAGATTTTTGGCTTCATGTAATCAGAGATTGATGAGTATTTTATTTTATTTTAATAAACCAAAGTTATTGTGGTGTGTGTGTGTGTGTGTGTTTGATTGCCTCTACCTCATGTTTGATTAAGAATCCAGTGGGTTTTTTTCCCCTAGCTTTGAGAGATATATGATTGGCTTCTTTTCTATTTTTTAAATATGATAATCCTAATTATTCAGATTATGTTTCCATTTATATTATATTGTAGAATATTGTATAAGATGTTAAGCTAATTCCTATTTCTATCAGACTCTTTTCCGTTTTCCTAGAAACTTTTATGAAATAAGGATTTTTCCCTAAGTATTTATGTTTTCCACTTTAATACTAAGTTATTGATTCTTATTATTTCTGATTCTTCTTTTTCTAGTCTATTTCTAATCTATCTCTCTTTTTTTAACCAATGGTGTATGTGTGTGTGTGTGAGAGAGAGAGAGAGAGAGAGACAAAGAGAGAGAGAGAGAGAGAGAGAGAGAGAGAGAGAGAGAGAGAGAGAAAGGAAGAGAGAGAGAGAGAGAGAGAGAGAGAGAGAGAGAGAGAGAGAGACAGAGACAGAGACAGAGAGAGAGAGAGAGAGAGAGAGAGAGAGAGAGAGAGAGAGAGAGAGAGAGAGAGAAAGGAAGAGAGAGAGAGAGAGAGAAAGAGAGAGAGAAAGAGAGAGGAAAGAGAGAGAGAGAGAAAGAGAAAGAGAGAGAAAGAGAAAGAGAGAAAGAGAGAGGGGGGGTCTGGAAGTGTTATTTTCCTTATGTCTCACCTTTTTTTGTTTGTTTTCTGGATATTTTATTTTTTTTAATTTTTAAATAGTTTTTATTTTATCCAGTTATGTAAAAATATCTTTTTGGCAATTGGATTAGCATAGCAATAAAACTGTAATTTAACTTTGGCACTATTTTCATTTTTATTATTATATTGGCACAACCCAAACATGAGCACTGAATATTCTTTTAGCTATATAAAGATTCTTATCTATCTAAAGAGTACTTTGTAATTAAATCTGTATATAGCATCTGTGTCTACCATCTCTATTTTGATGACTTTATTTTTACATTTTTATTTCAATGTGAATGACATTCATCTCTTAATGTGAATGAGTTTCTTTCATATTTTTAGTAGAAAAAAAGAGATAGATGTTTGTACAGCAGATCATAATCACTATTTCTCCCGCTATGGGGAAGCCAATACATTTACTTTCCAACTTGGAGTCAGGATCTTCTTCAGCCCCACTTTTGTTTCCCTGGAGAAGCACAAACAACTCCATCTATCCTGTTCCTTACTCTCTATTCACCTTCAGTCACACAATTCTAACTGCCTTTCAGATACATTAAGCTAGATTCCAGTAGACATCTTAAGCTCAATACATCCAAGATAGAACTCATCTTTCCCTCTACAGTCTCCCCAGCCTCTTGCCTTCCCTGTTACTGTGAAGGACAACACTATCCTCCCAGTCTCTCAGGCTTGAAATTTGGGCATTGTGTTGACTCCTCACTATCTCTCACATCTCTTCCCTCACATTCAATCTGTTGCCAAAACCTGTTGATTTCCCCTCCACAACATCTCTCAAATATGGCCCCTTCTCTCCTCTGCCCCTGCTCCCATCAGGTGTAGGTCCTTATCATGTCACAATCCATTATAATACCTCCTGGGGGAGTCTGTCTATCTCTAGTCCTTTACAGCCAGTTCATCTTGCATTCAGCAACTAAAGGGATTTTCCTAAAGTGTAGGTGGGACATATCACCCTCCCCTCTTCAGTTAATCCCATTGACTCCTTGTCACTTTCAGCATCAAATAAAAAATGCTCTGTTGGCATTCAAAGTTCTTCCTAATTAGCCCCTTCCTGTTTTGGAAGTTTTCTTATACCTTATTTCCCCAACATATGTCTTTGATCCAGTGACATTGATCTTTTTACTGTCCCATAAACAAGATTCTGTGCAATTTTTCTCATGCCTGGAAGGTTCTCCCTCCTCAGCTACACCTACTTACCTCCAGGTCTTCCTTTAGGACCAACTAAAATCTCCCCACATCCTATAGTAAATTTATTTCATCTCCTCTTAATTTTAGCATCTTCCTTCTATTGACCTTCTTGTTTCCTAATTGTCCTATTTGTAGCTTGTTTGTATTTATATGTTTGCTGTCTCAGGTAAGCTATTTGAGGTATGTAAGGACTCTAGTAGGTATTTAGTATTTTTTTCTTTAAAACTTGATAAAAGTTATTTATCCATTGATAGATTATCAAAAGATATGAAGAAGCAATTTACCAATGAAGAAATCAAAATGACTTATAGTCATGTGAAAAAAATGCTCTAAATCATTTTTGATTAAAGAAATGCAAATTAAAACAATCTTAAGATATCATTTTACATCTATCAGATTGGCTAAAATGATTGAAGGAGAAAGCAGTAAGTGGTAGAGAAGATATGGAAAAATTGGGACATTTTTATTGGTGGAATTGTGAAATGATGCAACCATTTTGGAAAGCAATCTGGAATTATGTCCAAAGAGTTATGAACCTGCCTGTACCCTTTGACCCAGAAATACCACTACCAGTTCTATTTCCAAAGATGATCAGGGTAAAAGGAAAAAAATCTATGTGTTCTAAAATGTTTATCACAGTTCTCTTTGTGGTGGCAAAGAACTAAAAATTGTGGAGTTGTCAATGGCTGAACAAATTGTAGTATATGATTGTGATGGAATACTACTGCATTCTAAGAAGTGATGATTATCATGATCTTAGAAAAACATAGACTTGGGTGAAATAATGAAAAGTAAAATGAGCAGAACCAAGAGAACACTGTTATAGTAATAGAAACATTGTTTTTAAAATGATTTTGAATGAACAAGTTATTTTGACTATTATAAATACTCAAATTAGTTATAAACACATGAAGGAAGACATTACATACAGAGGAAAAATTGATAAATAGATGTATAGAATGATTTTGCCCACACACTTTGTATTTAATGATAGTCCTAGAGTAGAGGAAAGGGAAGAAAAAAATGAAAAAATAAAAGAAAGTTACGTGATAACTTTATTATCTATTTAAAAGAAATAGCAAGTTGTACATAACAGTTTTACAGTTTCATGTGCAATCATTTTTATTTGTTACACTATGTTATGAAAATGCTTGTTATATCCCATAAATAAAAAACAAAAGAAATATATATTTTTTAAAGTTTGGTAACATTCTTCCATGAATCTGTCAGGACCAATAAACCAAGAATTCACACACATACCCCCCCCACACACACACAGAGGTTATTGGTGGTTCTTATAAGACTGCTCTATTTACTTTTCTGAGACTGGATTATTAAGATCTCTATTTGATCTATCAATCTGGAGAGTTTATATTTTCAAAGTTATTCTTTTTGTGTGTTCTCCAATTTATAGGCATGTAACTGTGCATAGTTGCTTTTGCGGTTGTTTTCATTCTGTTTTGTTGTGATTATACTTTGTTCTTTAATATTTCATTAATTTGAATTTCTGCCTTCTTTTTAATCAGATTGATAAAGGTATAGTAATTTTGTTGGTCTTTTCAAAAAATCAGATTTTAATTATCATTTTCTCACAGTTTGCTTCTAGTTTTTGATGTGCCCTCTTTGTGTTTAAGTACATTTATTTCTTGGCCTTGTTATTTTTTTAAAAGATATCATAAGTTCATTAAACCCCTCTTTTTTCCCTTTCCCTTAATGTATGTTTATAGATCTGTCCAACTTGTGGCAGAGCACTCTGAGCTTGTTTTGGTTTTGGTGTGATCAGTCACAGAGAGACACTGAACTGTGTGTGTGTGTGTGTGTGTGTGTGTGTGTGTGTGTGTGTGTGTGTGCAATTTCCCCCCAGAGGACTTTTTAACCATATTCCCCAAATTTTAGCATGCTGTTTCATCTTTATAATTTCTTTCACAAAATTAGAAATATGTCTATGTTTTGTTTTATGTTTATGTTCATTGTGAAATCCTTTTTATCTATGTTTTTGCTTATGCTCCTTGAACAGATTATTTTTATTGAACAATTGTCTAAAAAATGTGTTTACTATATCTGCTTTTTTACATTTGTTTGTGATATCTCTGAGATTTAATACATGGTATGATATGTAGTGCTGAGAAATATATATATTCTTTAGCAATTCCATTTAGAAGATGCTACAGCTGTTTTAATTCTCATTTCTCCAAAATTTGTTCATCTGTTTATTTTCCCTTTTATCTTCCTGTTAAAGCTAAGAGAAAGGCATGAAAATCTCATGCCATTGTTATTTTACTGTTAGTGCTTTTCTGTATTTCACTTATTTTTTTCTTAAAACATTTAGAAGCTAAACATTATTGCTTAATATTGATACCACTTCATTGTCTAAAGTTCCTATCATCATAATATAGTTTTTTATATTCTCAGATAGATAAATTTCATTTTTTTCTGTCTTATAGTATGATTTCAATTTTTTTTTTTTTTTGGAGGGGGGGAGGGCAGGATTTGCCTAATACATAGTAAACTTTTTTTTCTTCATTTTCTCATTTTTATTCTGTGTATTTTTTATGTGTTTCTTATAAGCCATAGATTATAGGATTTTTTTTTGTTATTTAATTTATCATTCTTTAATATTATTGGATTGTTTAGTAAAACATTCATATTTAAAATTATGCGTTATATTCATAATTTTCTTTATTTTTGTCTGATAATATTTGATCTAAATTATGATTTTTCGCTAATTTTGACCTTAAGAAATATGCATGTAAACACAGTATTTTGGCTCATCAGTTATTTTAGCTTAATCTAATTAAAGAAAACCCATTGCTACTGACTTTTTTCTTCTCAACTTTTACCCTCCTAATTTGTTACCATTTTCCTTAATTTTTCACATTGTGCTTAACTGATTAGTCCTTTTATCCTTTCTTCTTTTTATTCTAGTTAATTCTTTTTTTCTTTTTTTCCCCTTCAAAGTTAAGTAATCAAGTAAAACCCTTCTTCTCTCTTCAACTTATTTTGTAGGCTTGTAGATCTCCATTTTTTGGTGCTTTTAAAGAAAGATTTCTCTTCCTCATTTCTCCATTATTAATTTCCTTTCTGCCTATTGTAGACATTTATCATTTGATTCATGGTTCCTATACTTATTCTGAAATGCTCTTTGCATACTCCCTATTTGGAGAGGTTTGAAGATTGTGAGGGTCAGAAAAAGTTTCTAGTCCTGCATGTTGTCTGCGTGGCTCAAACATAAAGTACGGTTTTCCTTTGAAAGGCAGCATCATGATTGACCTGTGTATAATCAAATTACTGAAGGAAAACTTTATAGGCCTTGATAAAATAATAAAATTCATTTGGGAAAAGTAGAAAACCTAGAATATCAAAGGAAATGATTAGGAGTAGTAATGAAGGAGGAATAGCACTTTCAGAACTCAAAAATATTATAATTTAAACATATAACAATTTATCTACCTGTCAAATTAAGTCATTCCCCAGTACATAAAAGTAAAAGGTTATGGACAACATAAATATCAAAAGAACTGCAAATTATTTACATTTCCATGGGGAACGGTGTTCTAAGCTGCTAATCATAAGAGAACTGCAAATCAAATCAGCTCTGAGTTTTCACCTCACACCCTGCAAATTAACAAAAATGACAGAAAATAATAATACTTAATGCTGGGACAGTAGTGAAGTGATAGACACACTAATACATTGTTGATGGTGAAGGGGTACAATCATTTTAAAAAGCAATTTAGAATTATGCAAATAAAATGACCAAAATGTCTGTCTCCTTTCACCTAGAGACTCCAATACTGGGCTTAAATTCCAAAAAAAAAATCCTTTAATAATAAGAAAGTCCTCTTATGCCCCCAAAATATTTATAGCAGCATTTTTTGTGATAACAAAGAATTGGCAAGAAAGTAGATGCTCATTAATTGGGAAAAAAAACTGAACAAATTATATTACATGATAAATGAACATTTAGAGAATTCTTAACATGTTCCAGGCACTGTACTAAGTTCTTTATCTCATTTGAACCTTAATGACAACCTCAGGAGGTAAATGCAATTATTACCCCATTTTACAGATGAGGAAACTGAGATAATTCAGGGTTACACAGCTGATCAGTGTCTGAGGTTGGGTTTGAACTCAGTTCTTCGGACTCCAAGCCGGCCACTCTATGTGTTGTGACACCTGTGACAAGGAGACACCTGGAGAGATCCATACCCACTGACCCAAAGTGAAGGAAGCAGAGCCACAAAGACCCAGTAAAGACAGCAGGGTAAATGGGAGGAGCTCCCTTCAAGGGTTTTACAGATCGCACCCGGTTTTAGGGTTGTTTCTCCTTGTATCGATCTGTGCTGGTGATTTCTTTTTCTCTTTAAATCACACTCTTTGTTCAGTGGGGGGGGTGCTCTGAAAGGAAGAAGGGAAGGGCTACCATGAGGATGGAAGACACAGAAAACAGCAATAAAATTCACTTAAATGAAAGAAAAGGACGTAGCAAATTTAACAGCAGCAAAGATGCTCTGGGGCCGGGGCTGGACCAGGTTCTGGATCCTGCTCTCCCGGAATATCCCTTCTCACAGGGCAACATCATCCTCTATCAGAACACAGAGATTACATGCAAGATAAATGAAAAATGCAATTTTTGCGGAGAGTTGGACCCTAGAGAAGGGGGAGGGGATAAGGAAAGGTCTTGGGCAGAAAGGTGGTGCTCAGGTTAAGCTGGGAAGAAACCCATTGCTAAGTGCCTCCTCCACTTTCAGTCAGGGCTTCTGGTGCTCCAGAGAACCCAGAACTTCCAGAGCAGGTGGGAGGGGGGGAGATGGAGACATCCCTCCCTCCCCCACCCCCTCTTAGGACTCCTCTTGTCTAATCTGCCTGCTCTTCCAGTGAGGAAGGCAAGGTGTGGAGGAGGGAGAGTCCAGTCGGAGGCTGCTCACCAAACCAGGTGGAAGTCTTTGGCCAGTCCTTGGCTAGGAGCCATCCCCGGCCTGGAGCCATCCACAGCTAACCAGAGAATCATGTCGCTTTTATAGCTCCGGATCTTGTAAATTAAGTGGTTTTCTTCCATTTGCAAAAAGTTTTCCATGATTTTTCTTCTATTAACAGAACTTTTGCTGTGTGGAGAGCTTCCCACGAAGAGGGTTGAACATGCAGGAAAATAGGAAATGACAGCATTGATACATGAGAGAATGATTATCCTCCTCACAAAGGAGACTAAGAAATCATTCGGGGGGAGTGCAGAAATGGGGGTCCCCTGGGGGAGCCAAGTGCTTCCAGAGGGAGGGAAAGGAAAGTTAGAAACCTCATGCCAAGGGACCGTGTTCTCTAGGGAGGCAATGGCTGAGGGGTCCGCGGCAGGCCCATGCTTGGCTGAGGACAACGGTGGGTGCAGAGTTTCAGCGTCCAGAGGGGGTCAGCTTAAGCCCTTCCCGTGGCCAGCCTTTCCTTGAGGACCCTCAGGGAGAGGAGGAAGCCCATCCCTGCTTGGGATAGCTTTCCTGGCCAGGGAGAAAGTTTGTGCAAGGAGAGTTTTGCCTCCTAACGCTCCAACCACCCCCACGTCTATAGAGGAAGGAAGGAGGGAGGGAGGAAGGGAGACAGGGGGGAAGAAGGGAGGGAAGGGAGGAGGGAGAGAGGGAGGGAGAGAGCAAACTAGTTGACTTCAGATTAAGAAGGGGATGGGTTTCTTTGAGGAACTGACATCTGAAGCAGGGATGTTGTCCGGCAGAGATCAGAAAGGAAACCAGGGAAATAGAGGCGAGTGAAGTTTCGAGAAGACTGGATAAAGAAAGCACTTTTTAAGGGAATGACAAATAACCCCGTGTGGCTGGAGTTGGGGAGTTCCCAGGAGAAAGCGGCGTGGGAGGGGGCTGGAAGGGTGGTGGGGATCTTGGGGGCCAGGAAAAGTGATTTGCTTCGTTAGCCAGAAGTCGTGGACAAGCGCTGCACGAAGGAAGAGGTGCTGTCAGACCGAGACGGGAGAGGGTTAGAGGCTTATTGTGAGGAACACTCTTTGTCCACCTTAAAACAATATAGAAACGCGAAGAATTTAAGGAATGGCCCAGAATGACAGGTTGGACGTATCTGGAGAGCATTCTACTTGGGCAGGTAAGTCCACTGGTCCATTTCCGATCAAGAGCAAACTTACACAGAATGACAAGGAATTCTACTCTTTCTCAGGAGATTGGCTCTTAGGGTGCAGGCCCCTGACATTAGCAGTTGAACAAGATGGAGGTGAGTCCTGGGGCCGAGCTGCCCAGCTGATGGGGGAAGGAGAGATCATACTCCTCCTCGTGCCTCAGACACGCTGGGGTAGGGCATCCATCCTGCCAGCCCTAGCCTTGGCATCCCAGGAAAGCCAGGGAGAGAATGCCAGAGAAAGGCCATGGGGGAGAAAGATGGAGTCCCCGGTGGAAGGGACAGCAAGAAAGCGCGCATCACCAGGCTGCCAATGCTCCAAAGGGAGGAGGCTAGAAGGAGCCTGGAAAGGGAAGAGGTCAGATCACGAAGAGCTTTCCAAGCCAAATAAAGGGTGTTAGAGTCAGTCGCAGAATAATAAGTAAATAGCCACTGTTCTTTGTGCGTTGTGAGGTGACATGAGGATGGCTTGTTTTAGGGCAGTTTAATAGATGAGGAGCAGGAAGAGCCGGGGTGAGGAGCCCCCCCCCCAGCTACTGCCGCAGCCCAGGGGTGTGGGGATGAGGGTCTGCTCCAGGGTCAGGGAGGGTCAGAGAGCAGGGGAGCGGTCTGGAGAAGAAAAGCTGCTAAGGCAAAGATAACAAGGTGTGTGATTGCTGGACCGGTGCGGATCTGGAGCCAAGAATAACACGGAGATTTCGAGGGGGTGACTAAGGGAATCTTGGTGCCCTGGAGACGATGAGGGAGTTCTGCAATCAGAGGGTTTGGAGGGAGAGATAATAGGTTCAGTTTGGGACGCACTGAGTTTAAGCCGTCTGGGGGGTAGCCTGTGCAAGAGGCAGCCGGCGATATGATTGTTGCATCTCCACAGAAAGATAGAGATAGAGCTGGATTTACGGACTTAGGAGGCGTCCCAAGGTGAAATCCAGATGCTAATTGATCCCAGGGGAGCTGAGGAGATTGCCAAATGAGATAAAAGAAGTTCAAAGAGAAAGGGCCCAAAATGGAGATGACTTAAATGATGTTCCAAGAATAGAAGGCAGGGAAGAACTGAGGGAGAAGGGAGAGAGAGCAGGGGGAGGGAAGAGAGAAAAGGGGGCAAGCAGAGGAGAGGGAATAACAGGAGGAGAGGGAAGGGGGGAGGAGGGAAGGAGAAGGGGGAGAAGGAAGAGGGAGGGGAGGGGAGAGGATGGAGAGGGTGATGAACTGTGTCAAAGGCTGCAGAGAGGACAGAAAATGGAGCGCAGTTATCATAAATGCCCTTTGGGAAAACCCTTCTGGCCTCTCTGAAAGGCCTGGAAAGAGCCCGGTCAGAGGATCAGGTTAGGACTCTACTGCAGTCTCTCCCCATGCCAGTCCGTCCTCCATTCAGCCCCATAGTGATCTTCTGGAAGGACAGGAACGCTTGTCCTCACTCACCCTCCAGGCAGCCCATGGCCTCCAGGACCTAATACCAAATGCTCCAAAATACCCAGCATTCCCCTTAACCTGCCCCTCTCTTTCACGACATTCCCGGGGTCAAGGACGCCATGATCTTTCTGAGCTTTCAGACGCCTAATCGTCTAGGACAAATAGATCTCCCTCTGATTGGCCAACCCACGGGCTTATTATTTCTGCCTTTGTAAGGACACAGCATATGTCCCAAACCTCATTTCTCACTGCAATCAACCCCCCAGAACACCCCGCTCCCTTTTGCCTAGACTTCCTACCGGAGCAGGCGCAGAAGCCTCCTTCTGCTCTCTTCCTGTCTTTAGTTTCCCTTTCAATCCATTCTGGAAGCTGCCCTGGGCCATCTTCTGAGCTCACTGACCTTATGATGTCCCTCCTCCATTCAGATTCCTCCTGGGACTCCCAATCACCTTCAGGACACACTTCTGGTCCTCTCCGAGGTCCTTCCACAATCTACATGCAATGTCCCTGTCCAGGGCTAGTTTGGCTGTCTCCCCTTCATGGGGATTCCTTCTAGGCAAACAACTATTCCCCCTCTCTCATGTCAATGTGCCTTCCCTCACCTCCGATGCCCCAGACCTGGCTGCTTCCCCTCTCTCATGTCAATGTGCCTTCCATCACCTCCGAAGCCCCAGACCTGGCTCCTTCCCCTCACTCAGGTCAGTGTGCCTTCCGTCACCTCCGGTGCCCCAGACCTGGCTCCTTCCCCTCACTCAGGTCAGTGTGCCTTCCGTCACCTCCGGTGCCCCAGACCTGGCTCCTTCCCCTCACTCAGGTCAGTGTGCCTTCCGTCACCTCCGGTGCCCCAGACCTGGCTCCTTCCCCTCACTCAGGTCAGTGTGCCTTCCGTCACCTCCGGTGCCCCAGCTCTGTGATGAATGCCCCATGTGTTCTCCCATAGTGTGGAAACCCCGCTTTTCCATTACATCTCTCCAGCTGATGTGAATCACTTCCTACCCATCTGGGATGGAAACTCCTCTGCTTTCCCAGAATCCTCCTCCTCAGCCTCTGTCCACTTTCTCCCTTTGCACTATGAGATCCCCGAGAACTGACTGTCGTGCTCTCTGGGTATCCCAAGGGCTTTGTGCAATGTAATCCCCCACAATGCAATGAAGTGTGTGAGGGTGAATTGGGGGCGGGCTTCTTTTGGGTCCGCTGGTACTGAGAATTCAAGAAGCAGGAGAGTCTGGAGCACCGTTCACTGGAGGTCCTGGATGGCAAGGGAGTCAGTGGGCAGAGAGACAACAGGTGAGGCCCAGTCAGGCCAGAAATTTGAAGTAGAAAAGAGCTGGAGTCCCTGGGGGCAGGATCATGGAAAAGTTCCAGAGGATTAGAGACTCAGGAGTTTTTTTGGCAGGTGAGAGGGAGGGAGGCAATGGAGGAAAAATTCCGTTTTCCCCTGCCTGTTCCCCTCTGGGTTCGGAAATAAACAAGCTGAGGGCTTCCCAAAAATGGCAACACAAGTTGGCTGAATCTGTGCTCCGCAGCCCGGGCACCTGCTCCCCAGTGTCTGCCGGCCTCCACTCCACATCCACTCTCCAAACAACCCCGAATGCAACTTGACTTCCCCAGAAAACAAGAAAACTTCAGCGAAGATGTCCCTAAGCCCCCAGGAGAAGAGCCCCCACTTTGGGGGACATTGTTCCCCGTGTGTTTCTATCTCACAGGGGCTCTGGGAAGACCCGGGTGTCGACTCTGGGACTAGAGGACATTGTCCCCCTGACCGGGGGAGAGCAGGAGGAGGCGAGGGTGCCCCGATGCGTGTTGGTCGGACAGCTGAGTGATGGGCAGCTCGCTCTCTCCCAAGGCTCCTTGAGGAGCCAGTGCTTCCGGACTGAGCTAAAGGCTGTTGCCAGTGACTCAGTAAATATTTGTTGAATGAATCAATGTTGTGTCCTCATTAAGCTTTGCATGGAGGGCTGACCTCCCGGCCTCTGGCCAGCACTTATTGACGCCAATGAAATGATGTGTTGAGTGAGGCAGTTGGACGTCCTTTGATGTAACATGCGTCCCCTCCCTCCATGATGGCTCTTCTGGGCTCTGGGCCCCGCCACTGAGCTCCCAACCACACCTCTTGGACCGGGACCGAGGCGCCCCACGGGCTCTCTGGCCCCACCTCCTTCCCTTGGGCCCAGGAACCTCCAGTGTGCAAAGTTCTCTGGCATCCCCGACAACTTGCTGCCCTCACCCTGAGGGACAATCAGGGCACGGCCGGTCAGCAGGGGCTGAAGAAACCGAGGCCCCGGGAGGCTGCCTCCCCGAGCTTCCCCCTATGGCAAGGAAGAAGGGAGGCCGAATTTGAATCCGCATGGCTCTGGTTCTAGCAGGAGCCCATCACCTGCCCACCTAAGGGGCCTTGTCGGAAGGAGGACAGGGAGGGAGGGATTTAGGATGGAGCATTGGGAGAGACCTACAGGAGAGGAGGTGGGGGAGGGCTGGCAGACCCACCAGGGGATTATCCCTCTCAGGCTGAAACCCGGCTGGCGTTAATCATTACATTTATCACCGCCCTCCATCTCCTGGCCTGTGGCTTTAGTTAACTTTATTAACTATTGATTTTGAAGAAGAAATCTTATCTGTTTCCATGACCCACATCTTTCAGAAGAAGATGGAGAGATGCAGCCCTGGCCACCTGCTCAGGTAGGCCCCTTCTCTGGGGGGTGGGGGGCGTGCCCCAGAGAGGCTGCTCCCCCGTGCTCTGGCCAGTCAGTCCCGATCTCCCCCATGCTGCCTGCTGGCTAAGGGGCACGGGCTGCCCGTGATCTCAGCTATTGGAGTCTCTGCCGGTAAGCTGGGGAAGGGAGTGGGAAGCCATGGGACCCCAGCCTTGTCACTGAGTGATCTTGCTCCACCCCCGTCACTAGCCCGTGCCTCCACTGTTTAGCTGCAAGATGAGGGCTTTCGTTGCCCAGACCCCTCCCTCCGAGATCTTTGTGAATCACAGAACACGTCAGCTTGGACTTCTCTGGCCCCGTGAGTCATGACTCTAGGCAAGTCTTTGGGTTTCCCTGCTTCTGGGCCTTTGCTCAGGCTGTGACCTTTGTCTGGAACACCCTCCCTTCTCTCTTCAATTGAATCCATGCCCCCCCCTCATCACCTAGAAAGTGAGCTGAGAGTAATTCCCCTCAGTTTCCCCCGAGTAGCAGAGGTGGCACTCTAGAGTGGAGGGAGGCAGGAAAAGCTGAATTGTAATTCTGGACAAGTCACTTAAAAGCTGCTCTGTGCCTCAGTTTCCTCATCTGTAAAACAGAGGTAACACCTCAGAGGCCAGTACTGAGAATCAGGTAGTATTTATAAAGCACCGTGTCATCGTCCATTGGCGCCCTGACCAAAGTTTCCTCATCGTTTCTTCAAGATGACAGAATTCGATTAGCTGGCCTCTGAGCCCCTTCCAGCTCCAGAGTTCCTGTGAACTCATGGGCTGATGGCTGTCCCCTGGGGATGAGCCCCCCGCCCTTGCTTAGACACACTGTCTGGTTTTGGACAGCAGTGGAAGTTTCCTTTGGCTCCTGGAACACACCAAAGCCAAGTCCTTTGACACAGCCTTCGTGAGTAATGGGGTGGGGAAGCCTCTAAGTCATCCGGCCCTAAGGGCCCAAAGGCAGTGGTAGCTCAGTGAGGTAAGCCGAGGGACAGCCCCGGCAGCCGTGCCAGGTCAAGGGCTCCTCCTCCCTTCCCTGTCACTGTCCAGCTGCCTAAGAACAGTTCTGATGTTTCCCAGAAACGATGTGGCCAAAATCCAGAAAGAAAACATTCTAGAGGAAGAGAGGACGCTCTCCTTGGTCCTGCCCTGCTTCACTTCATGGCTCTGTTTCTGTGTTGTTGTATTCCTGCCCAGAAAACACCATCACATGGCTAATGGTCTTGAAAGGAAATAAGATGGAGGAGTAACCGTAGTGATCCAAGAAGAGGGTGATCAGAAAAGCAAAGGAGGAAGGCCGAGAAAGAGAGAAACAAGGAAACAAAGGAAGGGAGAAGGGAGGCAGGGAGGAAGTAGAGAAGGAAGAAGAGGAGACGGAGAGAGAGAAGGAAACAATGAGATCAAAAGGGAGCAGAGAGGGAAGGAAGAAAGAAGGGAAGAAGAATCAAATGAAGAGAGATTGGAGAGAAATGAGGGAAGGAGGAAAAGAGGTAAGCAAAGAGGAAGAGAAAGAGGGACTGGGGAAGAAAGGAAAGTAAATAGGGAGAGAAGAGAAGAAGGAAGAGATGAAAGCTGCAGGGAGAGAAAAGAAGGGAGGAAGAGAGGTTAGAAAGCAACGTTGGAGAAGGGAAGGAAACAAGGAGGAAGGAAATAGGGAGGGAGGAAAACAAGGGGGGAAGAAAGGCAGAAGGGGGAGAAGAAAGGAAGGAGGGAAAGAAACATGGAGGGAAGGAGCCATCTTGTCTGGTGGGAGGAGGCTGGGCTCACGCTGAGCCTAGAAGGGTGGTTAGGACTCTATCTGGCAAAAATGGGGGAACTTTTATTCCAAGGGTCCAAAACAGTCAAGGTAAGGAGCATTTTCCCAGCCTCCCTGTCTCTCTCATATGCCCGGGAGCCGTACCATGGCGGGGCAGATCAGGGGCCACCAGTGTCTGTCTGTCTTGCTATGTGCCCCCATACCTCTTCCCCCTCTGTAACCTCCGGTGCTGCCCATTTCTGGCCATTTCCAAATTCCATCCAACCCAGACTAAGTCCCTTGTGAGGCTTGGGAGGAGCCCCAAGGCTTCATGCTCAGTGTGAGGGGCATTAGGAAGAACAGCCCGTCCCGAGCCTCGGTTCCAGTCCCAGCTGCATCATATGTCATCGAGCCTTCGGGCTCCGGTTTCCTCCACTTAAACGAAGGAGTCCAGGACCAGAGACCCTGCCACGTGCATGGAGAGGTCAGGAAGGTTACATCAGGACAGGACATCCCCACGGCCTGGGGGGAATGAGGAAAGCTGTCCTGGCAGATAAGGCAGCTCAGGATGGCAACAAGCGGGGATGTGGAAGAGGAGGATGGCAACGAAGACCCGGAGTGTCTGGCTTCTCCCCTGAGCTGGAGCAATTCATTTCAAGGAGGTCTGGAAGCCATGTGGAGATCGAGCTCTGGAACCCCGATCGCCCTCGGGAGGGAGGAGTCAGCGAGCGTGCAGGTGAGGGGGAAGCTCCCTTCCCTCACCCATGGGACCACCACCCGTGGGAGCCTGAGGAAGACCCAGCACGGTCCTGAGCTGCACAGGCCTTCCCTGTTTATCTTCAGGACTCTGTTCTCTCCTGATTGGTCACTTGGGGGGGTTCCCCTTTGCCATTTCCTTAGGACCTTCCACAAGTAGCCATACACCCCATTTCTTGGTCTCCATAACCTTCACTCCCCCACGCTGCATCCTGACACACTGGACGCCTCCTTCTCCACCTCCAGACTTTGCTCCCAACATCCCCTTTGCCTTAGATGTCTTCCTCTCCTTTACCGGCTCAAAGCCGGCTGCACGGCTGCCTCCTCCCTCGCCCTTTCTGAGGACGCTCGCTGCTCCGACCTCCGGGATCCTTTCGGACATCGCCCGACACCTGGCAGGAAGCTCCGCATCCAAGAGCAACGGGATAAAACTTCTTTCTTGCTTTGAGCAAATAAATGTGTTTTGGGCTTTAATGTTGCCTGAAATTCTCCCAGTGTCCCCCCTTCCTCTCCCTCCTACAGAGAGACATCCCTTATAGCAAAGAATATTTTTGAAAGAAGGGGGAGAAACAACAAAACTGACTGGCCGCTGACCAAATCTGAAGGTGTATATGACACGGTGTATATGACGCTCTGTACCCACGGACCCTCCACAGCCTCGCCAAACGTCCGCCGAATGAAAGGAGACATTCCGGGGCTTGGAGCTCCTCAGGGGCGCGGCGGCGCCTTCCTCTCTGTCACTCAGAGCCCGCGGCTGATGGTCCGTGCCAGCGGAGTGTGTGCCTAGGTCAGCGGGCACCCTGACCGAAAGGCCCGGGAGCGCGGGAGACCGGGCGGCCTCGGCCAGAGGCGTGTTTTTGAGGACGTCGAAGCCAGATGGAGAACCGAAAGAGAGAACTCCAAGGAGAGTGTCCAGATGGCCGGAGCCCCGGAAACCTCTGTGGTGGGGAGGGCCGGGGGACGGGCCAGGGCTCTTGAAGAAAGAGGGAGGTCAGCTGGCCGTGGGCACAGAGGGAGCAGAGCTCCAGGTCCAGCAAGCGCATTCTGTGGCCCGCATTAACTTGTACATGTGCGAGCCCACACACTGGGACATGGAGAACCGGCCAGCAGCCTTCAGGCACTTCGGGAGATTTTGAGGGCCCAGGAGGGGTTTGTTTGTCCCCCAGTGCTCTCTCCCACCTGGACCCTCCCTTCCGCCCCGGAATCTCCCCCAGAAGGCCCCTCCCTCCAGTTGGAGCCTCCGTGTAAGAAGGCCTTTCTCCCAGGCTGCCCTCCCCGGCTGTCCATTGTGTCTTCCCTGCCCGCCTCCCCATGCCCAGCCGTTAGTGTGGGACCTGGCACACAATAAGTGCTTAATAAATACTCCTTGGGGACCTCAGAACTGTTACCCAATGACATTGATAACATATGATAACAACAGTAGCTAACACTACCTGCTACTACCCGCCAGGGCCTGTGCTAAGGGCGCGACCTCTATTACCCTCGCAGAGGGAGGTGCCATTATTGCCCCCATTTTACAGATGAGAAAAGAGAAGCAAACACAGGCAGGGCGCTTACCCCGGTCACACAGTGACTAAGAGTCCGAGGCTGGAGCCGAGCTCAGTTTTCCTGACTCCAAAGCTCCGTCTAGACCCTTAGCTGGTTGCCACAAGCCGAGGACCCCAGGGAGGAGACCCCGCCATGCCCGCCTTGGGAATGCCCAGAGCTTGGCAGCGTGCTCTCCTGCCAGAGCCAGGGCCCTGGGAGCCCGGCACTCAGCCTGGCCACCCTCCGACCGGAAGGAGCCTGAATTCTGGGTCCAGGGCCCGCTGCTTGTGCCCTCTCCCTGCAAGGCCTCTGGTAGCCTGAGTGCTGCACCAGGCTGGGGGCAGTTAACGAGCTGCCCCCAAGGACGCCCCTCCGCCGTCACCCTGGGATCCAAAGCTGTTCTGCACCGAGCAGCCCGAGCGACGGCCCCAAGCGACCCTCGCCCAGAGCCGCCCCTCTGCCTTCTGGGCCCCGGCACTGGCCGGACCAGGCGGAGTCGCTGAGTCCGAACTGGTGCGGACATGGCGAGGAAGGTGCTCCGCCTGGTGTTCTCGGTCATGAATCTGCTCCGGATTTTTCTTTTTGCTTTCTCTGTGAGCTCAAAGCTGTCAGGCACAGACGGAGAATCCCAGGTCCTGGGGAGCCCACCAGGCAGCCAGACCCCGAAGGAATCCCCGCTCCAGACCTCTGGAGCTTCCCTTCCGGCCGGCCCGAGCCGCGGCTCCGCGCTGGTCAGGCTCCGCTCGGTCCGTCCCAAAGGCCAGCTGGGCTCGGCGCCGCTGGGCCGGAGCAAAGCGGGGAATGTACAAACACTTCCTTTCCACGAAGACAAATGGCATTTTTAAGTTCTCCTAATGAAGCGGCATTCATCAGCGCGGAGCCATCTATCTTGGGCCGGAGGGTTCTGGGGCACCGACAAGATTAATGCCGCTGAACTTTCCCACACGTGGCTTTTCATCACCGCCCTCCCCCACGACAGGACGGAATCGATGGCCTCCCGAACCTCTCGGACACATCTCTGCATGACATGACGTTTCCTCTCAGGGTGCTCCAGCTCCGAGGTCCAGATCCACAGAAAGGTGGTTCCCTGGGCCCGCCCGGGAGGCGGAGAGCCGGCCCAGCACCAGCCTCGGGTCTCCTCCGGGTCTCCCGGGATGTCTCCTCGGATCAGCCAGACGGGCGGTATCGCCGGGAGGAGGGGACGCCCGGCCCCCAGGCAGCCCCATCATTAATCCCAGATTTTGGACGCGGCTGTGAGAGGAGAGCGCACCCTGGGCTGGCTGGGGACGGAGAGCGGCTCCATGAAGGGCCGCCAGAGGCGGTCTGCCTTTTAGCCTCTGCCCGGACACCGGGCACTGGAGCAGGGCTCCGGGCTGTTTGTGTGGGTTTGTTGCCTGAGTGAATGAACACCGACCCCATTTAGACCAAGAAGACGCGTTTAGAGCTTTACATTCAGAAAGGAACTTAGAGTTGTCTAAACCCAAGACTACCCAGAAATTTGGAGACCCCAACGAGGGGTTTACCCACCTGGAACAAGGATCCTGGAAGGAGGCACCAGAACACCTTCCCTTCACCCCAAAGTGCTGAAGGAACACAAGGAGGGTCTCTGGTGTGCACTGGGCCTTGATGGAGAATGCCGGGGCTTGGGCACAGTAGCTAAAACCTGGCCCGGGGTCTCCCGACGCACCTGGAGCATCTGCTCCCAGAGCATCCTCTTGTTGTGAACCAGCGCTTTGCCTGCGCACGACGGGCTCCGGCGTCTATGGAAGGGCATCCAGCCCACTGAGCTCCCTAAGTCAGCCTGGTGGCGGCACAGAGCGGGTGCCGGGCTCACTCCGGCCCTGGCTTCCCTGCCCCAGCCTGCCCGTCCCCTTTCCCGCCACAAGAGCTATTTCTATTTAATCATCGCACCCTCGTCTGTCCATTGTTCCACAATACTTCCGCAGAATGAAGCCTTTTTCTAAGTGACGGCCATTAGCGAATTATTCTAAATTAGCCTCAGATTAGTCCACTGATGAAGAACGTTGCTCCCATCATGTCGCCTATAAATATTAAAGGGCCTCACACTGGGCTGCTGCTCACCCAGTCATGGAATGGGCTTTTCCAAAGGGTCAGCGACGCCCTCTCTGTCCTTGAGCTGCCGTGCGGATGCGGGACATTAGGAGATGCTCGCTGCATCTCAGCCTCCTCTCCTCCGGGCTTGTTCTCCGAGGACGGGGACGGGTCTTCCTCGCGCTGCTATCTCCCTGCATGGAGGGTATCAGCGGAGAAGTCCTCATGGGGGGCAGGAAGGGCTGCTCCCCCCCCCGCTGGGCCCATCCATGAGCCTTCCCTGGGCCAGCTCTCCTGTCTCTGCCTCCGGGCTCCTCCGGTGGAAGCGGACCTACAGGCCACATCCACTGGCCAAGAGCTCGTACTGCTTCCGATGCATTGCTGACCTCTAAGCTCACAAAGGACAATCACACATTACCTTAATGGATCCTCTGACTTTTGAACTTCCAGGAAAAAAATTAGTGTCCCATTTTAGGAGAGGCATTGACAAAGCAGAAAGAGAGCAGAGTAGAAATAGGACGCCGGGCGGTGGGGGATGATTACTTGATGAAAGTGAGAGTATTTATCCCACGGAAGGGAAGACAGAACCCTGCCCAAGATAAGTATACAAGTCTGCCTTTCCTAGTTTTTCAGCGAGCCGGGGAGAGATTTTACACTTACAGGAGCAGGTCAAGAACCAAAGACCGGAGCTTGATTCCTGCCTCCGATTCTTGCCATTTAGGTCATTATGGACAAGCCATTTAACCTTTGCCGTCCCTGCTTCCTCCTGTGCAAAATGGACTTTTATGTTGGCTGGATGGATGTTTGGAGGGATGAATCACGCAGATGTGATGGCCCCACAAAAATGCCCTAGAGTCGCAAATGCTTGGTAACCGCTGAAGTGCTGAAGAGGCCTCCCCAGTTGCCCTGTTTGGCACATGTTTTGTCAGCCACCCTCAGCTTCCCTCACCAGCCTGAGGCCATTCTGAACTTCACCCTCCTGATGCTGGGTTTCAGGACCATGTCACGCTCTAAATTTTAATCATGTTTCTTGGCCTTTCTTCTGTCTTCTGGGATGACTTTTTAGAAGTCCAAGTTGTCTGGGGAATGCCCTTTATATCTCCATCACTGTCAACAATTTTCCTTATTAGAATTGTTGCTTTTTGTGTTTTCAAATTTTCATTTTTTTCTCTTGACCCTTTGAAATCTACTTTCTTAGAATTTAAGTTGTGTTTCAGGTTATTCGTGGTTTTCTTTCTTTTTTAAGCCTTCAGGTTTTTCCCCAATTACATGTAAAAACAATTTAGTTTTTAATTTGGGATTTTAATGGTTCCAAATTCTCTCTCCTTTTTTCTCTCCCTTCCTTGAGAGGGCAAGCAACCTAATTAAAGTTCATACATTTGCAGTCATGTAAAACATATTTTCATATTAGTCATGTTGAAAAATAATACAGAGAAAAACAAAAGCAAAACCAAAAAAAATAAGGGAAAAAATGTAAAAGTACGCTTTGATCTGCATTCCGATTCCAGAATGAATTGGTGGAGAGCTCAAGCTTCTCCTCAGCCCATGCTCCCAGGCAGTGCTAGCTGAGCCTAGAGCTGTCGATTACTAGAGGGACAGGGATCCACTGGCTGCTTTCTTGGAGCTGACTGTCCCATTCGGGGCACCTGCCAACCTTGTAAAGGTTCCTCACCCTTCCCTCCCTCTCTCCCTCTCTGTCTCTGTCTCTGTCTCGCTCTCTCTCTTCCCCTCCCTCCTTCCCTTCTTCCCTCCTTCTTTCCCTTCCTCCTTCCCTTCCCCCCTCCCTCCCTCTCTTTCTTTCTCTTTGTGTCCCTCTGCGTGTGTCTCTCTGTGTCTGTGTCGGTCTCTCTCTGTCTCTCTCTGTAGCTCTCTCTGTCTCTGTTTCTGTGTGTCTCTGTGTCTCTCTATCTATCTGTCTCTCTCCCCATATATGTGTGTATGTATTTATCTTGCTTTGTATACATTTGCTTGCACGTTGTCTCCATTAGACCGTAATCTCTTCGAGGGCAATGACTCTTTTACCTCTTTTTGTGTTTTACACTTAGCACAGGGCTGGCACATAGTGGGTGCTTAACAAATGATTTGTGATTGGTTGCTATTGGAGAGGAGACTCTTAGTCCAGTGTTTACTGTGGCGAGTCCCATTGGATGTTCCTCCACGAGCCGTTCTTCTGCCCAGCATCCAGTTGTCATCACTTCCTGGTCCTATCAAGATCTCTTCTTTGCTAATTCTCTTCCTTAATCTGATGAATATATTTCAATTTTTATTAGGGCTAATAGGTAGTTGGTATAATTTGGAGCTAATAAATTATACAGTTCTACGTGAATTGATTATAACACATAGCTCTAATGGGTTGGTGATGTTCATTGAGATTAGAAGTGCTGCTCAGTTCCCGTTCCACAGATGATTAATTTTCAGTGGTTATCTTCTCTCAAACCGAAAATTAAGCAATACAGATTTGCTTTGTGGATGGCCAGCTTTATTAGTGTGGGTGAGCTGGTGCAATTAATTATCGATACCTCTGAAGAAGCAGGAGAGCAGAAAGGAAGAGGTTGGCGAAAACGCGGGTGGATGGCGGTCAGCGGTAGGCGGGGAGCCTGCAGGTGGGAGGCCAGCCCTCCCTTGCCAACAATAAAATGTCACTGAATTGTTACAGAGACAAGGATGACAATGCACCAGCTCATCGTCAATGGAATATTCCAGGAAACGAGACGACGGAGGTCTGGTCTTGCTGACGTCTGGGTGCTGTCAGTCCGGCTGGCGAATTCCTGTTAAGAAAAATGATGCTAAGTCCGGGGAAAGGATGCTTCTCCCAGAAAGCCTGTGGCCCATCTTCTGACCTTCTGGCCGGACTCACATTAACTTCTCCCACAGACAGACACTGGCCTGGGCTGGGAGCCCAGTACGCTGGCTGTGCCCTTCAGCCGAGCTTCTGCAGAGATGGGATCATTGGCTTCCAGGAACCCAAAGGACATCAGCCCTTTCCGCAGAGAAGCTGACGTCCCCAGAAAGAGGCAATGGGCAGGAGCCGCGATGGCCGGCAGATCTGACAGCTAGGTCAGAGGGGCAGAAGGGAGACTTAGCCCAGAGAACACGCTGGCTCTTCTTGGGGAATTGGAAGGCCTCAGCCTGTTCTCTTCGGCCCTGAAGGATGGTTGGGTGGGGGAAGGGACACAGCACAAAGGGTCATTTAGGCCTGAGGTCAGGAAGAGCTTCCATATGAACCATCCCAGCCTGGAAGGGCTGCCTCGGAAAGTGGTGAGCTCCCCCTCGCTTGGAGGTTATAAGCAGACTCCTGTTAGATGCAAGAGAAATTGTTCCTGAATGAGCGCAACTAGTTGCTGCTGTGGGTCTTCCTAGTACTGCACAGGTGGATCCTGTTCCTGGGACCAGGGCAAGTCACCCCCAGGTGAGACAGCTCTCATCCTTAACTCTCCCGGCAGGACTTGCCCAATAGGCAATTTCAAAATAAACACTCCTATTTTCCCTGGGTGGCTTTCCTCCTGGGCATCTCTTCCCTGATATTTGGGCCTTTATGCACATGTGGCATCCTACGCTCCCTCACCACAGAGCATCCTCAGTGGCAACGAAGCATTAAGGGGGGTTCCATGCTGGGGAGCAGGACGTGGTCACTGAGATCTCTGCATAGGATCAAACGCCCATTTGCTCCTCATGTCAGATCTAAATGAGTTTGCATGTTTCTGAGTTCAGAAACAGGTTTTTCCCTATTTAAAATATTTTAGCTCCTCATCTAACAGTTGGCAGATAGTAGGCTCTTAATAATCATGTTTAATGGACTAATTCACTCCCTTCCTCCCATCCACAGCCAAAGCATCTGAGGAAGATCTTCGTCAGATGCTTTGTGGTAGCTCTAGGGGCCAGAGGACTGGCTCTTTGAACTGTGTCATGGTCTGGGCAACTGTCATATTCTCCAGGCTTTATAAAGCTGAGAAAATGACTCTCGGGTGCAGTAGCCACTGACACCTTCTCAATCACCCTTCCTCAGGGTGTTGCCTGTGATCCTAGTCTATCCCTTGGCTATTTTGCTCACCCTGAGGTACCCTGCAAGCCCAAATTACTCACCAAAGTGGATCTGAATTTACTGGATAAAAAACAAATGCAGATTCACATTCAACATTATCATCACTACCACGAGCATCATCATCATCATGTCACTATTATCACCAGGGTTGCCCTTGTCATCGTCTCAACCAGTCTCACAGGGCTTTTCTTTAGAATTTGGCTCTCTCTGGGATTCTTCCCCCAGAGGCTTCCTTATCCATTTAATGTACTGGGTTGTAAAACACTCTCACTCTCACCCTCCCTCCCTCCACTCTCTCTCTCTCTCTCTCTCTCTCTCTCTCTCTCTCTCTCTCTCTCTCTCTCTCTCTCTCTCTCTCTCTCTCTCTCTCTCTCTCTCTCCTGATGACAGCTCTCTACCCACATCTTCCTCCATCCTTCTCTTTCTCCCAACTTGAAGCATTTCTGTAAGACATACACTCAACACTGAACATTCCCTGAAGACTTTCAGAATTACTTTTTTCACTTAGCAAATACTTGTTTAATTTTAGATTATGTTACTACAAATATCTGTGTCCAAAAACTCATTATTTGACAAAAACTGCTGAAAAACTGGAAAGCAATATAGCAAAAACTGGATATAGATGAACATCTCACACCATGTGCCAATATAAGGTCAAAACGGATACATGATTCATATATAAGTGGTAATATCACAAGGAAATTACTTATAAAAAATTAAAAAGTTTTTGCACAAACAAAACCAATGCAACCAAAATTATGTGAAAAGCAGAAAATTAGGGGGAAATATGTGTAACAAGTATCTCTTATAAAGGCCTCATTTTTCAAATACACAGAGAACTGCCTCGCATCTATAAAAAAGGTAAGTCATTCTCAATTCATAAATGGTCAAAGAATAATGAATAGGCAGTTTTCAGATAAAAAGATACAAGCTATTTACAGTCATATTAAAAATCCTCTAAATCATTATTGATCAGAGAAGTGCAAATTAAAACAACTCTGAGGTATCACCTCACATTTATCAGAAAATATGACAAAGAAAAATGTTTGATGTTGGAGGGAATGTGGAAAAATTGGACACTAATGCACTGTTGGGGGAGTTATGAACTGATCCAATCATTCTGGAGAACATTTTGGAGCGTCCTTTGATCCAGAATATTAAATCTAAAACCCAAAAACATCCATTAAAAGGAAAAAAAGGACCTATTCATATGAAAATATTTACAGCAGTTTTTTGTTTGTTTTTTTGTTTTTTTTTTTGTGGTGGCTAAGAACTGGAAATCAAAAGGATGCCTCGGCAGTTGGGGAAAGGTGAAACAAGCTGTGGTATATGCTTGTAAAAGAATACTATTGTTCTGTAAGAAATGACAAGCAGGATAATTTTAGAAAAGCAGAAAAGACTTATATGACCTGATGCACAGTGAAGTGAACAGAACCAGAAGAACATTGTGCATAATAACAGCAATGTAGTTTGATAAAAAATTATGAGTGACAACTATTCTCAGCAATATGATTCAAGACAATCCTAAAGAACTAACAATGAAACAAGCTTTCCATCTCCAGAGAAAGAACTGATAGTGAATATCACAGACTCTAGAATGCTATTTTTAAAAAAATTATTCAGTGCTTTATTTTTCCCCAGTTGCATGTAAAAATAATTTTAACATTCACTTTTAAAACTTTGAGTTCAAGCAATTTGATATAGGTTATAAATGTGTAGTCATCCAAAACATTTCCAATAATAGTCCTGTTATAAAAGAAAATATAGACCAAAAAATCTCAAGAAAAAAATTAAAAATATACTTCAATTTGTATTCAGATACCATCAGTTCTTTCTCTGGGGACTATAGCAGTTTTTATCTTAAGTCCTTTGGAGTTATCATTGTATAACTGGGAATAATTAAATCAATCACAGCAGATCATCTTGCAATATTTCTGTTATACTGTGTACATTGTACATCAGGTCATGGAAGTCTTTCCAGGTATTTCTGAGACCATCCTGATCATCTCTTTTTTTATAGCACAATGGTATTCCGTCACAATCACACACCACAGTTTGTTCAGTCACTTCCCAATTGCTGGACATCCCTTCAATTTCCAATTATTTGCCCCCAGAAAAGATTTGCTATAAATCTTTTTCTACATACACGTCCTTTTCCTTTCTGTTGTTGTTTTCTTTTATGATACAGACCTAGTAGTGGTACTGCCATGTCAAAGGGTGTGCATAGTTTCATACTCCTTTGGATATAGTTCAAAATTGCTAATCAAATTACTGATAATCCAGTAATCAAATTGCTGGATCAGTTCACAACTTTACCATCGGTGCATTAATGTCTCATTTTCCCCACATCCTGTCCACACTTTATCTCTTTCCTTTTCCATCCTATTTTCCAATCTAATAAGTACAATGAAATATTTCAGAGTTGCTCTCATTTGCATTTCTCCAATCAATAGGGAGTTAAAGCATTTTGTTATATGGCTACAGTTAGCTTTGATGACTTCATCTGAACACTGGTAATATCTTTTCATCATTTATCAGTTGGGGAATGGCTCTCATTTTTACAAATGCGACACAATTCTGTATATGTTTGAGAAATGAGGCTTTTATCAAAGAAACTTGCTTCAAATTTTTTTTTAGAATTACTCATATTATATTCTGCCTCACCCCATTTATTCTATTTTTCTCTTCTTTTACACTGCTCCTCCTCAAAATTGGTTTACTTCTGATCACCCCCTTTTCAGAACTGATCTCTTTTCTTCTATTACCTCCCATTTTCTTATCCCTTTCCCTTCCTACTTTCTTATAGGGTAAGATGGAGTTCTATACCTAATTGAATGTTTATATTGTTCCCTCTTTGAGCCAATTCTGATGTGAATGAGTTTCACTCACTTCTCCTTTCTCCTCCTCTCTTCCACTCCATTATAGAAGCTTTTTCTTGCCTTTTTTATGTTAGATAATTTGCCCTATTCTACTGCTCCTTCTTCATTTCTTCAAGTACATTCCTCTCTCACTTCTCAATTTTATATTTTAGATATCATCCCTTCATATTCAATATATACCTGTGGTCTGTGTCTCTGTATACTCATTCATCTGCCCTTATAATGAGAATGTGTTTAGAGTTACAAGTATCATCTTCCCTTGTAAGAATATGAGTAGTTAAACTTTATTAAGTTCCTTTTATTTCCCTTTGAATGGAAAAAATGGAAAATGGAAAAAGAATGCAATGAATAAAAAAATTAATTGGCCAATTGCAAAAGGAGCTAAAAAAGGTAACTGAATAAAATAATACACTAAAAATTAGAATTGAACAAATGAACATGAATGACTCATTGAGACTTCAAGAATCAGTCAAACAAAAACAAAGAAAAATGAAAAAATGGAAGATAATAGGAAACATTTCCTAGGAAAAAAAACTGACCTAGAAAATAGGTTTAGAAGAGACAATCTAAGGATTATTGGGCTTCATGAAAGCCATAATGAAACAAAATTAGCCTAGACATTATCTTAGAGGAAATCATAAAAAATGCCACTCAATCTTGTGTTATCCTGACTGTGACTCCACAATATTTAAATTGTTTCTTTCTGGCTTCTAGCAGTGTTTTCTCCTTGACCTGGGAACTCTGTAATTTATCTGAAATATTCCTGGAAGTTTTCATTTTGGGATCTCTCTCTCAGGAGGTGATTGGTTTTCTTTTGCTTTCTATTTTACCCTCTGGTTCTAGAATCTCAGTATGGTTTTCTTTAATAGATTCTTGAAAGATGATATCTAGATGCTGATTTTGATCATGGCTTTCAAATAGTTCAGTACTTTTTAAATGATCTCTTCTAGATCTATTTTTTTTTTCAGATCAGTGGCTTTTCCAAGGAGATAATGCATATTATCTTCTATCTTTTTCATTCTTCTGATTTTGTTTAATTCTTTCTTGATTTTTCATAAAGTCTTTTACTTTCCATTTGATTAATTCTAGTTTTTAAGGAATTATTTCTTTCAGTGAGCTTTTAAAGCTCCTTTTCCATTTGGCCAACTTATTTTTTTTTTTATTTTGTTTTTCCTGAGGCAATTGGGGTTAAGTGACTTGCCCAGAGTCACACAGCTAAGAAGTGTTAAATGTCTGAGGCCAGATCATTTGGCCAACTATTTAAGGAGCTTTTTATTTTGATGAATCTGTGTCCTCTTTCCAATTGGATATTCTGCTTTTTAAGACATTCTTTTCCTCATGGGCTTTTTGTACTTTTACTATTTGACTTAGTCTATTTTAAGACATTATTTTATTCAGTATTATTTGTATCTCTTTTATCAAGTTATTGATTTGTTTTTCATTATTTTCTTGCATCTGTCTCATTCTTCTTCCCAATTTTCCCTTTACTTTTCTTATTGGATTTTCAAAATCCTTTTTGAGCTCTTCTATGGCTTGAGATCAATTCATATTTTTCTTGGAGACTTTTTTTTAAAGTCAAAAGGCTTTGACTTTGTTATCTTCTTGGTGTATATTTTGGTTTTCTTTGTCACCCTGGTAGCTTCCAATAGTCAGAACTTTTCTGTTATCTGCTCATTTCCCCAGCCCATTATGTAGTTTTAAACTCTTACTAAAATAGGATTCTGCTTCTACAGCTTCCCAAGCTTCAGGGTTTTGTGCAGCTGGTTTCAGATATGCTTCTAAGGACCTGTAAGTTTTTAGCTCTTCCAAGGTGATGTGACCTAAGGACAGGTGTGTTTACTACTGCCCTAGTCTGTGCTCAGGTCTGAGAGTGACCAAAATCCCTTTATTCTGCCCTGGAACTCTTAGGAGGGTCCCCACCCCAAATGGCTGCAAGGTCTGGCATGCGAGTCCTCCTCCTCACCCTGGATCTGCCGCCCAGGACTGGGATCCAGATCCAAGTATGGGCAAAGCAACAGAGCCCTGCCTCGGTGCTAACAGAGAAAACTTTGTAATCTCCTGACCACTTGTTCGATCCCCTTGATATCTGTGGACTGTGGAAACTGCCACTGTTGCCCCTGATTCCATGGCTCCCATTGCCTGGCCCTAGTTTGCTGGGGCCCTTCTCTTTCATCCTGGTGCAACAGACCTTTCCTGCTGATCTCTTAAGTTGTCTTGTATGGAAAACTGTTTCATTACATCTTTCTGTGGGTTCTGCTACTGTAGAATTTGTTTAGCCATTATTTAAAGGTATTTGGAGGAGTTTGGGGGAGAGCCCAGGCAAGTTCCTCACTGTACTCCACCACCTTGGCCCCAGTCTTTTTATACAGAATAACTAACATGGAAATGTTTTTTGTTTTTTGTTTTTCCCTGAGGCTGGAGTTAAGTGACTTGCCCAGGGTCACACAGCCAGGAAGGGTTAAGTGTCTGAGACCAGATTTGAACTCAGGTCCTCCTGACTTCAGGGCTGGTGCTCCATCCACTGCGCCCCCGAGCTGCCCTGAAATGTTTTTTCCTAATTGCACAGGTAAAGCCTGCTTATCATCTAAGGGGTGGGGGACAAGAGCAAGGTTTAGAATTTGTAATTTAAAAATTCAAGTAAAAATGTGGGGTTTTTTTAATGTAAAGAAAAAATATTCATGGTCAGGTGTCTAGAAGGCCATTGTTGGGGAGATTTTGGCCCTTCCGTTTACAGCACAACCATGAGAGGAGGGTTCTTGTCTCTCTGGGCCTTGGTACATTTCCTATTCGGAAAATGTGGAGGTTAAAAACTCCCAGGGGGTGTCAGAAATTCACTGAGGCAAACCTTGCATCTACATTGACCTAACCTCTGAACTGTCTCCTCGCTCTAAGATCCTGGGACAATAGGGGGTAAATCAGAGACTCGGAGAGGAGCAACGGATCACATCATTATGTCATTCTCAGGCTCCATATGATACCTCTAATTCAAAGCATCCCAGACTCAGGTTCTCCTCCTGCAACCTCCCATTTTTCCAAACTTTCTCATTCAAGTCAAAGATACCGTCCCCCTAGTCGCTCCAGCCCAGCACTCTGTGGTTGGCCTCCATCTCTGACTCCATCAACCCATAAGCATTTATTAAGCACCTACTATGTGCTAGCATCAGACTATTTTACATATACCTGTATTTCACTGGTTGACGACCCCTATAGAAATCAGAGATCATTTTTGTCTTAACTCCCTGATATCTAGCCCCATGCCTCTCACATAGTAGGAACTTAACGAAGGCATGTTCCTCAATTAATTAGTGACTGAGGTAGCCTATTTGGTTCATTAACTCTGCAGCTCTGGATTAAGCTTGAAGAGTATTCCCTAAAATGAAGGGAAAAAAACCTCATTTCCTATGAGGATTCAGCCACATGATTTGTCCCTTTGAATTCTCCAAACCTGCTCTTAAGCCAAAGATTTGTTCCCTGAAATAGCAGACAGTGTTTTCCTCCTCTCTCTCTCCAAGCCATCAAAAGCAGTAATTAATTGGTAATGGAGATTGGATCTCCACTAGACCAAAATAGCCGGGGGGGGGGGGGGGATCACTAAGTCATCCTGTCATGGTTCTACCTGACAGCAGTAATTGGATATTGGAGAGGGGTGGACAGACACCCAGCTGAGTGACTGGATTTCACTCTCCCAGGGCTTGAGGGTCATGTGACTCTGGGGAGAAATAAAAGGATATGTGGAAAGATCCAGGGAGCCCTGACTTCGGGTCCCATGACTTCTGACCTTGGTATTCAAGGAGAAGAGGGACGGATAGGGAATGATCAGGGTTAGAGAAGTCCTACCTGACCTTGTGACAAGGTCATGGCTGCCCGGCCCCTTTGCATCTGTGCCCAAGGACACAGGTAACACAAAGCGGGACCAGAGGCACGCAGATGCGGAAAGAAGCTCCCGGATCCCCAGAGTTCCAGAGGGTGAGGGCGCGGAAGCAAAGACTCCTCCCTGGGCTTTCTTGTGGTCCACAGCCTCACGAATGAAGGAGGCCTCCCCCGGGCCTGGGATCTCCAAGAGTGGGCCTGCACTCCGGCCACAGGAGACCAGAGAATGGAGAGGCCGGGACCCCTTCTGTCTCCCCGCTCCCGCAGCCCCATTGTAGCCACGATGGGGGAGTGTGCCGGAGCTGATCATTAAAATTTCATTGTGAGCATTTGGGAAAGTGGCAAACACACAGATCAAAGTTTACTAATTACCTAGACTTTAAAAAGTGATGGAAAATATTAGAAATGCAAATTGGACTTAAAAATGCGTTGGGAGAAAATATTTTTGAGAGCTGCTTGCAAAACATTTTCCAGCACATCCTTGTCAGAACGCCACGTATGAGTTCACTGTAAATTTTTAAACATGCTTTCAGCTGATGGCAAAGCTTCCAGTCAAGTCATTCCCAAGGCTTGGGAGCCGAGACCCTCCTCGGTCCTTCTGAGGCAGAAAGGCTTTGAACAGGGACCGAGGCGGGGAGCTTATGCGTTATGGTGCAGCCTGGCTGAGCGGGCTCCAAGTGAGGAGCAGGAACGACTGGAGTCCTCCAGAGCTCTCCGAGAGCCCGCTCTCACCTTATTGCCCCGGACAAGCAGCTCCCCCAGCAGCCGAGGAACCCGCAGCCTTTAGGCTCTGATGTCACTCTGGTACCTGAGCCACGAGGCAGCAACCGCTGGCCGGGCATCCGGGGTGCCAGGCCAGCGCGGGGTCCCGTGGAGAGAGCCGGCTGTCCGTTTCCAGGTCATCTCTTTGTTCTCTGCCCATCCATATTCATGACCTCTTCAGGCCCATTTGTATTATTGACGCGTCTCCCCGAATGTCTTCGGCACCATCTCATTTAGCCTCCTGGAGGCTGCCATCAGAGCGGGCTGCTCCGGCTCCTGTGTAATCATTCATAAAGATGCTCCCTGAAAGCCCGGCCTGGCTAAACACCTTTTCACAACTTCAAATTCCATCAAGGAAAAAGGGCGAACTTGAGCAGGCGCGGGTGCTCTCGGCCTCGCGTTCCCGGCGCTCTCAGGCCTGCTGGAGTTTCCTCAGCAGATCCGAATCAGTTTGGGGAGGGGGTTCCATGAATGTCCTATCATTTACCCCAGTTGCAAACCTGGGCCTGCGCCTCAGTCTGAGCCACTGATTGTCTCACGAGCTCAAGGGAAGTGAAGCCATCCTGGGTGCCGCCCCAAGGCCTGGGCTGAAGGGCTGAAAGGGCCCGTTACGGGGGGCAGTGGTACCTAAAATCAAGCCCTCAGTTCAGAGGCTGAGCACGTCCAGGGGAGGATGGCAGCAATTAAGAGAGCAACAGCAATACTCACCGTGTCAAGGACTCGCAGGTCTACCACCTCTACGGGTGTATAAAGCACTCCCCGAAGACCCAAACAAGACCCTCATGTCACAGAGGAGGAAATGAGACCCAGAAAGGAAAGGGCCTGGAATCCAAGGCAAGGTATCTGACCCCAAGCCTGGGGCTCTGGCCCCCCAGCTGACACTCCCCCCCCAAGGGCCTGAGAAGGGTCTGCCTCTGTCTCTCTGCCTCCATCTTTATGTATGTTTGTCTCTGTGTGTGTTTTTCTCTCTGCCTCTGTCTCTCTGCCTCCATCTTTATGTATGTTTGTCTCTGTGTGTGTTTTTCTCTCTGCCTCTGTCTCTCTGCCTCCATCTTTATGTATGTTTGTCTCTGTGTGTGTTTTTCTCTCTGCCTCTGTCTCTCTGCCTCCATCTTTATGTATGTTTGTCTCTGTGTGTGTTTTTCTCTCTGCCTCTGTCTCTCTGCCTCCATCTTTATGTATGTTTGTCTCTGTGTGTGTTTTTCTCTCTGCCTCTGTCTCTCTGCCTCCATCTTTATGTATGTTTGTCTCTGTGTGTGTTTTTCTCTCTGCCTCTGTCTCTCTGCCTCCATCTTTATGTATGTTTGTCTCTGTGTGTGTTTTTCTCTCTGCCTCTGTCTCTCTGCCTCCATCTTTATGTATGTTTGTCTCTGTGTGTGTTTTTCTCTCTGTCTCTGTCTCTGTGTCTCTGTCTCTCTCTCTCCTCCCTTCCCTCCCTCCCCTCTTCTTTCCAGATCTCCAGTGGAAGGAAATCTTCCTTTCTGGAGGGTCACATCAGCTAGCAAGGGCATCAAGGACTAGAGACAAACATTATCAACTCGGGATTCAAACCTGACTCAGCTCTTCCAGAAGCAAGGCATAGAGAGCCCGAGGTTCTATCTGAGGAAGCAGCTCCCAAATGAGAGACGTCCCCGAGTCACGCGGTGGTGAGATCCCGTCACCGGAGGTCCGCTGCAAACAACGTGCCCTCCGCAGGGACTGTGCAAGGCATTCTTGTTGGGTCTAGGTGGACTGCTGAGACCCCTTACAGCCCTGAGGTTCTGAGACAGTATCAGGGGAAGCTCCCTCAAAAAGAGGCAGCACAGAGTGAGGCAGTGCATCAGGGGAACTTCAGGACCACATGGGGAAAAGTTACTGGCCCGAGGCCTAAAAGATGCTCAGAGCCGCTGGAGCCGAGAAAGAGGCTCATCCAAGGGCCCAGGACAGGTGCTGGCCTTGGTGGGGAAAGGGACCATGGAGGGGTCCAGGAAACAAGTAAAGGAGAAGAGGGAACTGGCCCATGGGAAGGAAACCTGAGCATGGAAGCGGGAGTTTGGGCCAGATGGTCTCAAGGCAATTCCTAGGCCAATAAAAACAAAATTGCCTAGGCTAAGTAAATCAATTTAATCAAGACATGGGGGAAAGACCTGGAAAAAAGTTCCACGTCCTCCATGAGTCACGGAAGGGAGTCCAGCCAGTATGCTGGAGGGTTTCCTTCCTTATTTATTTTCCCCTGATATCTCAGAGGCTTGCACTAGTGTGGATGCTGAGGGGAGCTGGGAGAGCTCAGGCAACGTCCTGGCTTCTCTCCCTGGGTGCCTCTCTTTCCGCTCTCTCAAAGATAATTGTGGACCACTTGGCTTGTCCCCCTGTTGAGTCTTACCCAGGCCCAGTCTGTCTTCTCTTCCTGTGACACAATCCCAGATGATGATCTCTGTGAGACCCTGAGACCTTGCATCCCACCCCGTTGCTCCAGCTCCCTCTGGGCGAAACCCTTTTCTAAAGTTTGGAAGCAGCGGCGCTCCAGAACCCATTGCCCTCCAACAACAGCTGTACCATGGGCTGTCAAAAAGGAGGATCTTTGTTATCTGGAAAGCTTGGGGCCATTAAAGAAACCTAGCGTGTCCTTAAGCCAACCAGCTCCGGTCTCCTCCTCGTATTCAACTCCAGCCTTGTCCTCAATAAAAAGGGGGAAAATGCCTGCAAAACCAACTTCATGGGCTGTTGTGAGACTCAGGGAAGAGCATGAAGGCAAAGGTCTTTAAAAACCTTAAAAGGTTCTCTATAAATGGCAGCTATAACCATCTCCTGCCTCTTCCTCCTCCTCTTCATCCTCCTCCTCGCGGGGAGTGGCTCACCGGGGCCCAGGGGTCCATCAGGGAGGCTAGATCTGGAGGCCAACAGAAGGTTTATCAAATATGCTAAGCCCGCCCTCCCTATCATCCCCATTGCTCTTCACATGGGGTTTGGGCCACTTGGCAAGGGCTCCGTAATCCTTTTAGAAATATGGGATAATAATGCGAAAAATAATGGAAAAATGGAAATCCGTTATGAAGGCGCCTGAGACGCAGCCGTGCTTCCAGCCTAGCAATGTTGCCATAGTTATAACATATTGATTTCACATTCAGCTAAAATTAAGCTCCAAAAATCAAATGCTCGTGGGCATAGAGAGCTGAACATATTGTGTTTCTTTAATAACTTACAGATTTCCAAGCGACGTCGAGGAATTATAGGAGAAAGGACAGGTTAATTGCTGGATGTGCATCTAGAGCAGCCGAAGCTGCCCGGGCTGGCGTGGGCGCGGGCCCTTCCGCGGCCGTGGGCTCCTGCCCAGACGCTTTCCCTTGGACCCTCACAACTACCCCTGAAGGAGAGCGGAGGAGAGCCTGGCACTTGGCGTACAATCGAAGAAATAGAACCAAACCGAACTGGATAACATGAATGGATGAGCGAGTTAATTGATGAGCAAAACCCCAACAGCCTCCACTAGATACGAAGCACTTACTCTGTGGCAAACACTCTACTAAACCCAAGACGTTAAAGGGAGAAATAACAAGCCAGTCTCTGCCTTCAAGGGACCTTATGTTTTAATAGAAGGAGACCAAATAACTGGGGGACAGGGAGGCCAGGAAAGCTGCTTTGGGAAGACCTTGGGAGGGGGAATCAGGGCAGCCAATTGGCTCACCCTTCCCAGAAGGGCATAAAGAAAGGGAGACGTTGCCAAGGACAGGGAAGGGTGCTGGGGAAGGCTTTTGGCAGGAAGAGAGACTAAGGGTCTCTATGAGGTCAGAGGAAGCCCCGGAGTTTGGGGGATAATCCCCGAGGCCCCCCTCAAAGGGACATGTGGTGATCTGCCCAGGTGCTGGGGTCTGAGAGCCCCGCTGATAGACACGGACATGATGGGGAGCTCTGTACTTTCCCCCAGCCACCATTTCTCCCACCTTCCCTGCCAGCCCCTCGAGTTTCCAACCTCCAGGTTATCTTCCACTCGTCAGGACTTTTACCCCCTTCACCTCTCCCCGTACCGACTCCTCTCCAGGGACGTGACCCCCCCTTACTTAAACCTTGTGCCCTTCCTCACAATCTTGTACTAGTCTTCTAGTCAGTCTCTGACCTCCTTGTCTTCCCTTTCTCATCCATTCTCTGCATAACTGACAAAATAATCTTCCCAAAGCACAGGCGGTTCCCATAGAAGTCCCCGGCCCAGGAACCCATGGAGGCTCGGGATTTCCTCTAGAAGGAAAGAGAAGCTCCTCAATTTCCCAGCTAAAGCTCCAGCCTGCCTGTTCTCCAGCCTCATGGGCATTGCCCAGCTGCATATATTCTGTGCCAGACTCCTGACTCGGGCTGCCTTAGCCCAGCCCCCAGGCTGGAAAGCCTCCTTGCCTCCCCTATCTCCACCTCAAGTCTCCTCCAAGACTCGGCTCCGGCATCATCTCCCACAAGAAGCTGATCCCTGTTCCAAAAACCATAGTAAATAACGAAGGACTTGCCCGTGTCTGCGTTGCATCCCCCAATAGCATTTAAGCTCCCCGGAGGGAGGGGTTGTTTTGTTTTGCCTTTGGATGCTGAGAGTCTGACCCAGTCCTTGGCACACGGCTAGACATAGAAATGCTCCCTGGCGTGGCTGAGACTTGGGCAATGTGCTGCCCCAAGTCACGGGTCTTGCAGTAGCTGGTGTTCCGGTCCAGAGCAGCTCAACAATAGAGAATGGCCCGTCTTTTGGAGCGCCGGGTCGTCCTTCATTTCCCCTCAGGTTATTCTCACCCCCGTGGCCTGTGAGGATGTGCGAGAGGGAAAGACCCTTGTCCTGGAGAGTCTGGATTCCAGTTCCATCTGCAGAGTTGCTCTCTAGTCAGAGCCTTCATCTCCTCATCTTCCAGTGGCCTAGTTTGGCTTTGAACTTTATGAGTCCATGATTCTGGAAGATCTCCATAAAAACTCTTTGGAAAACAGGAAAAGGATGAACCCATAGATAATGACTTTTTATTTCAGAATTTTTATGGCAAATCCCTCAGATTCTTCCCACCTTCTGACAGAGAGGTGATGGATTAGTATGCAGGAGAAAACCCATTTTATGAAATGTCCAATGTGGCCAGGAAATTAAATGTTTTGCAAACCTTGGAGAATAAAATAAATGCCAGCAATTAATAATACTGCATTATCATTATTATAATGCGGTGATTTGTTTTCCTTGACGATGCTTATTTTTACAAGGAATTTTTTTCATTTGGGAAGAGGAAAAAAATACTTAATAATTGAAAAAAATAATTAAAAATAAAATAAATCCTTCATAAAAACATTAGGAGCATGAGTGTGATCGTCTGCGTTCCATGAGAACCGCGATTGTAGTGGCCAGGGACAGAGAAGGCAGGAAGGAGCCTGGGCAGGGTGGGGGGGTTGGTTTTCTAGCCCAAGGTGATGAAAAAGGCCTGGACTTTAGTGATGTCCTAAGCGTTGCTTCAAATCCTAACTTCCCCAGCCCCTAGGGTGACCTTCTATGAATCAGAGAATAATCGTGCCATGTTTTGCTTGGACACCTTAGAAGGCCCGGTGGGGAGAGTGCTGGACTGCAGGCACAGGGGGTTCAAATCTTACCTCAGACACGTTAGCCACCAGTTAATTCATCTAGGACCCCTCTGTGAAATGCGGGGTTTGGACTTTGTGTCTCATCCCTAAATCAATGATCCTGCCAGCCCTTCTGGTGCCTCACTTTCCCCAGCAGAAAATTTGAGTCACCCTACGAAGCAGATAAGCTGTGAGTAGAAATGATAATGCTTGAAGTCATCAGAAGCCCTAGTGCAAGGGGAGGCTTCAGAGACACAGACACAAAAATGCCCCACGGATTTATGGAGGTTATAACATTTAGAATGCTTTATTTGGGTACCCCCCATCAGCCCTCAATCTGCCCTCCCATTGGCAGAGAGGATCTGCAGAAGGAGGGACTGTGGGGACCTCCTCCTAAAAAGGACCAATGGCATCTCAAGATGATGTCTTGGCTTGTGAGCGGACTGGGTTTCAGCGAGCCAGACTTGCACAAAGTCATCAGACTTCCTCTCTTCCTGACCCGTCAGAGCCCGTGGCAAGACAAAGTTAAGACAACTAGTGACAGCCCCGGATGCAGGGGATGAGCCTGGCGTCTTCCAAGTCTGTCCGAGCTCTGTGCACTCCACGGCGCCTGCTTCTCCATGCCCATGGCCCTGAAATAAATGGTTCTCATCGGTCCCTCCCGCAGAGGAAGGCTTCCCATGATGAGGTACACACCCTCCCAATGCACCATGGGAGGGAGAGCCCTTGGTTACCCTTTACATGGTCTAGCTGTCTGGTGAATGACCACGTGCTCCAGCTTCTCAGAACCGCAGGAGAGAGTTGGGTAGCAGGTAGACCCAGTGAGCAGCTCTGAGCTCGGGCGGCCTCATTCCATAGGTGCTCACCCTCCCTGAACATGGACCAGCCCCTACGAGTGCGATGCCCGTCAACAATCATTTGGGATCATCAAATGAGTAGTTGGGTCTAAGGGAATGACAAATAGTTTGTGCCAGTGGAGAAATCAATTTCCTTTTCTATCCTTTCATATGCAATTGAATTACTCAAAGCTTCATTTACAAGGAGTGGAATGTTTAATTTAACTTGAAAAAGACAGCACCTTTGCTTTTTTCCTCAATAATATTTTATTTTTTCAAATATCTATAAAGATGGTTTTCAACATTCATTTTTATACAACTTTGTGTTCCAAATTTTTTCTCCCTCATTTCCTCACCTCTCCCCATCCCCGACAGTAGACAATCTGATATACTTATATAAGTGCAATGCTTTTAAGCATATTTCCATATTTGTCGTGTTGTGCAAGAAAAATCAGACCAAAGGGCATGAATGTATAAATGTCTATAAGCACGTATGTGGGTGTTTAGACAAAATCAGTGATTTCATCTATCTGTGTAGGGAATTCCTAGAGAGGAAGAAACAAAGAAATAAGGGGAAAATAGTACGGTTGGATCCGCATTCAGTCTCCATCTCTCTCTCTCTGAGACAATCCCAGCTCAAGTCTATTGGAATTATCTTGAATCGCCACACCGTTGAGAAGGATCAAGTCTATCACAGCTGATCATCACACAATCTTACTGTTACTGTGTACAACGATCTCCTGGTTCTGCTCCCTTCATTCAGCATCAGTTCATGTAAGTCTTTCAGGCTTTTCTGAAATCAGCCTGCTCATCATTTCTTATGGAATTATAATATTCCATTTAAATCATATATCATTGATTATTCATCCAATCCCCAACCAATGGGAATCCACTAGAATTCCAATTTCTTGCCATTACAAAAAGTTGCTATAATATTTCTGTGCATACGCTCCTTTTCCTTTTTTATTATTTTTTGGGGATACAGTCCCAGATCTAGACTGCTGGATCAAAGGGCATGCACTGTTTTATAGCCCTCTGGGCATATTTCCAAACTGCTCTCCAGTTGGATCAGTTCACAACTCTACCAACAATGCATCAGTGTCCCAGTTTTCCCACATCCCCTCCAACATGTAGCAATTTTCTTTTCCTGTCATCTTAGCCAATCGGAGAGGCATGAAGTGGTACCTCAGAGTAGTCTTGATTTGCATTTCTCTAGTCAATAATGATTTAGAGCATTTTTTCAAATGATTAGAAATGGCTTTAATTTCTTCATCTGAAAATTGCTTGTTCATGTCCTTTAATCATTTACAAGTTGAGGAATGGCTTGGATTCTTATACATTTGAATTCGTTTTCTATATATTTTAGAAAAGAGGCCTAAGAAATACCGGCTGTAAACATATTGTCCAGCTTTCTGCTTTTCTTCTAATCTTGGCTGTATTGGCTTTGTAAGTGCAAAAACATTTTAATGTAATGAAAATTATCCATTTTGCATTTTATAACATTTTCTCCCTTCTCCACAAATCTAGCTCTTACCTTTCATTTTGATCGTCTGTTTTTACCCTTTATCTTCTTTAAGTTGGTTGAGGTATAAAGAGGTCATATCTATATCTAAATCTATCTATATCTATATATCTCTCTATATCTACCTTATCTATCTATACACACACACACACACACACACACACACACACACACACACACACACACACACACACACTTTCCCATTTGTTCTTAGAGAAAAGTAGCCAGAATCTGTAGTGCAAGCTAGAGAGTCTTGGGGATTCCAGAAGCAGAGGAAGATCATCTGTTCCCATTCTTTCAGATACCAACATCAAGAAGCTAGGGCTTAGGCAAAGGGGTGGTCCAAGATTAGAGGAGTAACTTTGAGCGATCGTGATCACAATTATCTTTTTCCCTCTCATTGAACACTGGCTGCCTCCTGGGGAAAGAGCTGTCTGAACACTGATTAGGGACGGAACGATTACCAAGCTTACCGGAAACATACAAGACTGGAGAATCCCCACTCTTCCATTAGGAGCCTTTTGGGGTGATCCTGACACTTTTAGAGGTAGAGCATCCTTCTGTTACTTGCTTTGAATGCGAACGAATAGGAAATGAGCACTGGGAGGTATGGAAGGAGCAATAATGCCCTTGTGAAATCTCTGAGGATTTGGCGATGGGTTGGACTAGAATGCCTCGGAGGTCCCTCCTAATTCTTCAGTTCTTTGAGGCGGGGAAATGTCCTTTGGAATCCTCACTATTGAGTGACAATAGTATGTGCTCACAAATGTTTATTGACTATATATGTGTGGAACTTGTGTGTATATGTGTGCATGTCTATATGTGTGTTTGTACAAATGTATAGAAGCATGTATGTGGGGTTTTAGACAAAACCAGTGATTTCATCTACAGAGGGAACTCCCAGAGAGGAAGATTAGAATTATTTAAGAGGTGGAGTTTGAACTGATTCTTGGAATAACGAAGGGAAAGTCTGAGGCGAAAATGAAGCAGGAAGGTGCTGTCTGCATGGGGGCCATCGGTGCATGGGCAGAGATAGAAAGTGGAGTTTCATGGGTGAGGAACATGAAATCAGTTTGTCCAGGCTATAGAGCTAGAGAAGGGAGGAGGCTCCAAAAGGCTGGGGTGGGGTCTGACTTTGTGTCCCCTCTACCATGCACCTAAGCAAGCGGGCAACCACACTTTGTCCAAAGCCCTTCGTTCCGAGGGAAGCTATCATCCATCCTGGCTCCCCCTGCTAAGCAGAGCTGCCCCGTCTCCTTGGCGACTTTTGGGCTGGGTCTTATAGTACGCCAAGTCTGAGTGCAGGAGTCAGTGTAGTACACACAATGAAGAGAAAGGGATCGGCAGTGAGTAGACACGGGTTCAGAGAGTCACTCTTTATTGCGAGTGTAAAATTGGGCAAGTTCTTTAAATTTCATGAGTTTCCGTTATCTCATAAATAAAAAGTGAAGGCCTTGGATGACATACCCTCTGAGGTTCCTTGTAGTTCTAAACCTATTTAGTTCAATTTCTAAGCGTGAAAGTGCAGAATACATCAGAAAACCATCTGCATTGACTGATTATAGTGAAAAAGGAGAAACTGGCAATCCTCCAAAATTGTCATCCATCCTATCCTTGTCCTGTGCCCTGTGCGATTCCTATTCCATAATTAAGGAGCAGCAATTTGACGGAAACTTTGCTCGTGATCTTTTCATCCTCTGATATTCATGGAGACTTCCCCTCCCCACATTCCCTCCAATAACAGCCCCCCAATTAGGCCTTCTAGTACTGGCTGTACCCCATCTCATTCCCTCTACTGCCCACAACTCTCTTGCCCCAGAGCTCCTAGAGGGGGAATTAGAACGTTCCCTTGTCCAGTGCCACTTCAAAATGCTTCCTCTCCTGTTATGACTAAGCAACAAATCCTCCTTTGAGTTTCACTCTATCAAAAATTATCACTATCCATTTAAAAATAAGTTTGTAATCTGCTAGTCCCCAGATCATTCTCTTTCTTTTCCTAAGGATCCCAATACATGAACCAGAGCACTTTTATCCGATTGACTTCCACCCTTTTGCTAAGGGAACCCCATTTGCAGGTGGCTGTTCCTTCAGATCCCCTCTCCTCCATCTGCTCATGACTTTGACCCTCAGTCACCCCTGGGGACTCCACGAGTAACCTTGATCTTGCCATCACCTTCAAATGTTCCACTGTCATGATCAAGAACGCAGAAATGCTTCTATCTGAGCACGGCTCCTATCAGGCTTGTTCTTTCTAAACCTCCGGACGTGTTCACAAGAGTCACTTTGGCGGCTATGTGAAAGCAAAGGTTGGGACAGGTTTGGGCGGGGAGACTGATGGCAGCCTGTTGCCTCCACCAAGACCCATGCCCACGCCCACCCTGTAAAATAAGATTTAACATGTGCCTGGCCCATAGTAGGCATTTTATAACTACTTGTTCCCTCTTGGGGTTGTCAGCCCCATCTGGCTTTCTCATTCTCTTTTCCCAATATTGACCTCCATCTCTCCTTTCCCCTCTGCCCTCTCCCACCAAAGGCCAGACGTTGCCAACACCCAGCCCTGGATTACTCCTCACTCTCTCTCCTCCTAATTATGTGCTATTAAATTGAGATGATTGGAGAGAACGGAGAGAGAAGCACGTAGCCAAGCTGAGAAATTTGTTACGTGATTTCATCGTGACCTTCCTAGAAGCGAGGCAATCTTTCTGTTTCTCCCCAATTAATTCTCTATTCTGCTTCCCACAATGGCTGCCCTGAACTTTCCCAGCCAGCATCGTGCTGGCTACAAGATGAGACAAGCCCACAGTTCTGGGAAGCTTCTGAATTCCAGTGGGAGCTAAGACCCAGCACGGAGCTTCCGAGACCAGAAGAGATTCTGGGCAAGGACGCTCAGCATCATGGGAGGAAGCTGCCACTCAGCCCTTCCTGATGAACCTGGGCATGAGCTCCTCAGACCTTCAAGCCCTCCTAATGAACAGCCTCCTCGTGGCTTAAAGAGCGACCTGAAGAACTAGCAGGAAGCTCCAAGGCCGCTTAGTCCGACTTGTACCCACAGGAATCCCCAGCATGCCGCACCCCGCGAATGCTCGTCCAGGGCCTCCTTCAAGATCGAGCCCTCTCCTCACCTTGGGGAAGCCCATTAGCCGGCGTCTAAACTTCCCTTCGCAAGGTGCCAGTTTCTCTGTGCAAATGCTCCGTTCTTAATGATTCTGCCTCCGGGAGCCGCTGAGCAGCTCAGACGTTAGCACGCACGTCTTACCTCCGGCTCCCACCAGGACTTCTCTTCTCGAGGACACACAGGCCAGTTCCTCCATGACAAGGACTCCGAGCCTCCTGGTCGCCTCCCCAGCTCATCAACGTCCCGAATCATGGCTCACTTCCTGGAATGGGATTCTCCCCGGGAGCTCTGACAAGCGCGGAGGCCAGTGAAGTCATCACTTCTTCGTCAGTGCTGGGATCTCTGGCACTCTCAGGGCACTAAGTGCCAACCCAATCCCACCAAGTTCAGATTGCCACCTTCTATCGCTGACTCTGTGAACTTGCAGTCCACTGAAACCCTCAGATCTTCTTCAGACAAACTTCCCTGTCTCCTAGCCCCCAGCCCCATCTTGTACGGGAAATGATGATTTTTCACTCCCAAACACAAGACTTTCACACTGATCCCTGAGGATCTTTCAGCCTCGGAGTAAGATTAAGTCCAGCGGTTGCAGGCTGACAACCATCTACTGCTCAAGAATCCGGCTCTAGGCGTGTCTTAGCGGAGGTTGGGGGAAGTGCTCAGGGACATTCCCGAGGTCTCTGAAGAACTTTGGAATCAGACAGTGGGAGAGACATCGGCACAGGAGCGCCCACCATGGCGCACCGTCCTCAGGGAAGGTTCTGCGCTCTGGGAGCTCAAATGCTGGCCAAATGCAGACAGCCGCCGCCCAGACGCTCACCTGCACTGCCTGGGTCCGGCCTGGCCAGAGCCTTGCGCACTCCCAGCCAGACCCGCGAAGCTGCCTCCCAAATAGCCAGCTCGTTGGGTGCTCGTCCTCGAGAACAAGGGGCAATGGCCAACTGTGTGAGCGCTCCGCCCGAGCTTGGGTTACCTGGAGACGTATTCCTCTGTCCAATCCCTCGAGAAAAGGGTTAGGCAGCACAGGGCCCGGCTTACATCCTGGGGACCCTCCACGCTGGCACCAAACCCTTCTCTTTGGTTCAGCCATCGAGTTAGTTCTGAATGCATTTGACGATGACGTTTTTATTAGGTTCTTATCTCTTCATTTCCCCCCAAGAATGGCACAAGATAGATCCTCAAAAGCCTTGGAAAACCTGGGGAAACGTGCACCTCCTCCTTTCATCAGCCACTGGCAAATCAATGAAATGAGTTTGGAGGGTCGGCTGTGCTAGTCTGCAAGGAAAGAAGAAGCAGTGGCTCAGCTCCCTCATGGGCCCATTTCTCCGACCCCAGGGCTTGCAGGGGAATCCTTGAGCATCCAGGAGACTTGGCCAGTGGCCCAGCGGGGACTTTGGCCCTGCAGCCTTTGCTATTCCCCTCTCTACTGTCCCGCTCAGACTCTGGCCTCGGAGTGGCAGGGACAGCTTTTGTCTGCCTGCCCTCAGCTTCGGTTGGGTGGGAAACATTGAAGCTGACTTGACTGACATGCTCAGGGTTTAATCACCTAATAGCTTGTGCACGAGGACAGCGGCAGGTGCCTCCAAGAAAGGACCAGCAGAAGAAACAGAGGCCGAGTAGCCTAAGGCCAGAGCTCGGAAAAGAGGTTGATGAGAGGCCGGATTGGCTAAAGGCCGAAACCAAAGGACAGTAGCTGTCACCTCGCCTGGGGAAAAGGCTTCGCTGGGCTGGCGAGCATCACAAGGAGCTGCCCTTCTCTCCAGGACCAGGAAGGCTCCTTCTCAGGGACAGGAGAACAGCCGCATTGTGTCCAGAGTCTCTGCAAGCCTCCTGCAATCCCCGTGTGCGCGCTCCTGTGGGGGCACTTTACCTGTACTTGGGCCCTCCCCTCAGAGCAACACTGTGCGGCAGACGGGGCAAACATTTTCACAAAGGAGGAAACCGAGACACTAAGAGCCGCGGGGCCTTCCTCAGAGAAGAAAGCTCTGGGAGAGGATGCGGGAGCAGAACTTCCGAACCAGCTCTCGGTCCATTCTGGCATCCTGGGAAAGGGAGAACGTTCTGAACACAAGCACAGCTTGAGCAAAGATGGGAAGAAAAAAATGGGAAGCCTATTTAGTAACAGGGCATTCTCCTCTCTCTCCTTCCTTCCTTCTTTCCTCCCTCTTTGTCTTCACTCTCCCTCCTTCCTCTCTCCTTTCTCACCTCTTTCTTTTCTTCCTTCTTTCCTTCCTTCACTCCTCCCTCCCTTTTTTTCTTTCCATCCTTCCTTACTACCTCCTCTGTAATTCTCTTTTGTTTCTTCATTCTTTTCCATCCTTTCTCTCCCCTTTTTTCTTTCTTCTCCCTCCCTCCTTTTCTTCATTCTTCCTTATCTCTCTCCTTACCTTCCTTCTCCCTTCTTTTCTTCCTCCTTCATTCTCTCCCTCTCTTCGTTCTTTCTTTGCTTCCTTCCTTCCTCTGTCCCTTCTCTCTCCTTCTCTCCTCCCTCCTTCCTTCCTTCCTTCTTTCTTATCTTCTTGTTACAAAAGAAGATTATGAATTGAGATGCTATGACATGAGGGAAAGTGAACAGACTAATGAACAAAACAAAATGTAACAATTAATCTTTTTTATATTAGTATGACTATTATCATATCTAATCTTGAGAGTTCTTATTTTCAAAATGTATAAGAGAGATCCAGATTAAAGTTGTAATTGCTGCCAAGAAAGCCTTGGTTCCACCTTAAATGCCCAAATTTGCCCGCTGAGCACTTTCTTGGATTCACGGAGTACCAGGAAACTGGACTCTCACTACTACCTGGCTCCACTACTGACGTGTTCTATGAGCCCAGGACCTTCATCTGACATCTCTGCGCCTCCGTTTCCTCCCTGTAGATCTTTCATCACAGGTCTGCCCTGGGGAGTAAAGGAACTCGTGGCTCCGAAGGGTTTGGAAGGTGAAAATGCATCCTGGGACAGCTGGTCCTAAGCCCCCCATGCTCAGGAGCTCAGACATTAAAACCCAGAATTGCATTAGTTTTGTTTTGTTTTGTTTTGTTTTGTTTCCACAAGATTCAAGGCCTTGCTGCACTTGCCACCTCCAGCTCCTCTGCTGCTTAAAACCCCTGCAAGGCCTGCATTAGGTTTCATTAAAATGAATTAACCTTCCTTCGGTCCTGAGCACTTCTGGAGGATTTGATTGGCTGCAGGGGGACGCTGACTACAGCCTGGCTGCTCAGGAGCTCAAGCTGTCCTTAGCGGAGGACGTCCGGAAGACCGTGGTCAGTGTGGGCTGGGTGGGTCTGGAGGAGGAAGCCAGGAGGGGCAGGGGGACTTGGGCGAACAGGCAAGAGGAGCAGGAGGAGGAACCGGGGACCTTGAGGATAAAGAAGACCTTTCTTCGGGCAGATTGATGTCTTCAAGTACGCGAAGGGCTGGCGCCTGGAAGAGGGAGCAGGGGGCGCTACTTGTCCCAGGAGATTCTCTGAGTGGATGAATTGTAAAGAGGGGGATTTAGCCGGGATGGCTGCTCTGGCTTCCATGTAATCAGGGCAAGCATGTGCTGATGAAGACCCCCCCCAGCCTTTAAGCAGCCCAGGTGCCCACTTGTCCCAGATGCTGCCAAGGATGCGCCTGGCGAGGCAGAGGCTGGACCAGGTGCTCCCGAAGCCCATTCCAAACTCGAAGCTCTTCAGCTCCTCTTCCCAGTCGGGCAAAGTGGGTCAGCACAGAGCCAGCCCATGGAGGGGTCCAGCCCTGAACAGCTGCACAGAACACAGGGAAAACATCCCCCGGGAACGAGCTGAGATCTCCTCTGAGAATGAGTCCCAGATGACTGGAGAGACAGAGAACCTTAACCTCCCGACAGCTGGGCACGAGCCTAGAGGAAGTGAGGTCTGAAAAGGAGAGAATGAGTGTGTGTGTGGCAGGCCTCGTGCCAAGGGCTTTACAAGCATCTCTCAGCAATCCTGGGACGAGGTGGGTCCATTTTATGCCCATTTTCCAAATGAGGAAACTGAGTCGGAATTGCCCAGCATCACTCAGCTAATAAGCGCCTCTCTCCGGGTCACGCATTCTATGTACTTCTCACTGCCAACATGGAGGTGCGAAGGTCCCAAGACCCCCTGCGGCCCATCTGCTCCTGGCTGGACGATATGGCCTTCTGGCTCCATGTCTCCCGCCTCTTCCCTCAGCAGTCAGTGACCTCCTGGCCGAGAAACACCGGCGTCTCCCCGCCGCCCCCAGGACGGAGGCTCCTCAGCCTGGCATCGAAGCCAACGCTGCCCCTGACCCGCCGGCCTTGTCACTCCCCACGTGGTCTCACCGTGGCCGGCACCCAGTGTCCCTCCATCCCGGGAGCTCTCTCAGCTCCAGAAGGAGTCCCTCCCGCCCTTGGAGCCCACTTCGGTCTTCATTACTTCCGAGGCCCTTCTCGCTCCGTTCCTCGGTTTGTGACCTTCCTGACTGAGGGGGGCCGGGAGGGCCTCTCGTGGCCCGGCTCTGCCAGGGACTTCGTGTGCCCAGAGCGGGTCCTGCTCCCCAAAGCCATGTGGGAACAATGAGGGCACGGTCTGAGCCTGCCGGGAGGGAGGGCGGGAAGAAAGGATGGGGCTGAGTTCCTAAATGCTGGGATGAGCCCACCTTCTCCACCCACTCTCTGCTCTCAGGCTGAAGGGGGAAGCCGAGGAAGGCCCAAGACCTCAGTTTGTGGGGTACCATGGATTAAAATGGGCTTTTTTGTTTTCTCCTCCTGAAATTCCCTACTTCTTTGAGAATTATGGAAAATCTAATTCCCAGGCTCTTGCTTTCCTCCCTGGTCCTCTTCCTCTCCTCTTTGTCTCTATGTCTCTCTAAGGCTCTGTCTCTCTGACTTTTTGTCTCCGTGTCCTTCTCTGTGTCCTTTTGTCTGTCTGTGTGTCAGTGTCTCTCCCACTTTGAGCACCCCTCTTCCCCCCCTCTTTCTCCCTCCCCTCTCTCTTCACTCCGTTGGCTCCCACAATGTGGAGGTGGGAAGTGTCTGGGACAACGAAGTCTCAGGATCCTGAGGGTCCTAAGTCTCCCAACGCAAAATAAAGGAGCAAAGCATTTCTACGAGTGTTGGATCCCGGCCGCCCGGCCCTGCGGGGGGAGGAAGCTGCAGGTGCTGCGTCCTCCTTTTTAATAGGAGCCGCTCTGTTATTAGCATTCGGACGCCCATGTAACTGTGGCCTTTCCCCTTTTGTCTCCCAGAAGCCTCGCGGCTCCCGCGTGCATGCGCGCTGGCCGTCAGAGGCTTCAGTGACCCTGCAGGCTTCTCCTTGGGAATTCTCCGCGAGTTCTTATTACCTCAGTGATTTCCATCTTCTTCCCGAGCAGACTTGGACGCCGTCCAGCCCGCATGTGCTTGCAGGAGATGGGCTCCAGGGGACCGGGCTTGGCTCGGCAGCGCTATCGGAGCCCGGGCGGCTGTTCTGGGGGCCAGCGAGGCCCCCCCGATGGGGAGACTTGCCCATTTTCTCTGAGTAAATGGGCTTCCAGGGCCTTGCTGTACGGTGATTATAACGGGAGTGTTTACCCCACATCAGCGTAAAGAGATTCTTCCAGCCAGCGCAGAGCCCAGTCTGGCATGGAGGAAGGAGCCTCCTGCACCTCCCCGCCGGGCCCGAAGAGGCATGAAAGCCCCTGCCTTGGAGCCCACCCAGAGGCCAGGCCGAGGCCGGGCCTTGGTGGGAGAGGGGAGGGACGAGTCCCAGCCGCTTGCCCACGGGGCTCTCCCAGCAGCCTGGTGATGCTCAGAGACTTCTGGGAGGTGACTGAGGGCCCACCAGTAGGCTAGAAAGGCCCCATCCCCCAGTCTAACATGCGGGGGCCATCCAGGTCAGGGGACAGCAGTCTCTACTCTCCCACTTCTCCACAACACCCGCCTTGGGTTGGGGACTAGAGATCACTGAGCATGGGACCCCTCCCTCCATCCCCCCTGGATTCCCATGTCTTCTTCCATCTCTAGAAAGGGCTAAATCATGATATGGGACCCTAGAAGGGCCCCGAGCCCTCCTAGTCCATCTCATATCTGAACGAGAGTTCCCTGTATGCACACGCCCACCTGGGGGGCTCCCGCTTCTGCTGGCCACACCCCGAAACCTTGAGGAAGGAGCCAACCCTTCCCAGTGGCTCCGGAGACTGAAGGCTGATGCTGGCCCCTCCCAGCCCGGAGCGTCCGGCGAGGAGGAAGGACACGCCTCGGTCCAAGGGTTAGCCATTACAGACAAGGCCTTGTCGTTGACAAATGAGAGGCAAGCTTCAGACACAAGCACCCCCGGAGACGAACAAGGGTTAGCTGGGCTTCTGGATTATCTGTGTCGCCATCTCCCCCCACTTAATCTCTGTCTGTCTATGTGCACATCCACACATAACACACGGAGACATCCACATAAAGATGTTTTGTTTGACTTTGTTGTTGTTATTGCTGTTATTTAAGTCATGTCCACCCGTCACGACCCCCCCTGGGGTTTTCTTGGCAAAGGTCCGGAGTGGTATGGGATAGAATTGTGTAACCCTGCACAGCATAAAGTCCAGAATAAATTACATCCTATGAACATAAATACACGTGTGCAAAGGCAACGCCTCCATGGTTCAGCCTCAGTCTTTCCCTCTCCGTGGGACTGCATGACCATGAAAACACGGCTTTGTTCCTCTTGCTTCTGTCACTCTGGAATCGGTCTCTGCCGTAGCTTTTATGCGAAGGCGTGTTGGCAATGGCTGTGACCTTTGGAGATTCAATGGGTCAAAAGAGTGGAGCGCCATGAAGCCTTTGTGTGGATTCTGTGCTCGTGTCTGATGTCCACCCGATGGGAAGAACCCAAATGATCTACTTGACGCAGACGTGTTCAAAGACAGCCGAGGGCTGTTCATTCATCAGCGGGGTTGAATTTGGAAGTGAGCTTGTTAAGGCAAATGCTATGGAGAAACTTCCTTGAGTTGACTTCATCCTCCCCATGGAATGAGGTGTCCCAGGAGGGGAGAGTTTATAACTTTGCTTTTTCTCTCCTCAGAGTAAATATCCCTTTATGAATCTAATTGACTTGATGGCAAAGTCAACTTGGCAGAGAGGAGGAAGAAGAAAAACCCATTTCTAGACCACAATTTCTCCACAAAGGTTGAGTAAATATAGTGCACTGCCTCCCGACTTAGAAAGCCAATAGGAATCAAGCATTTTCCAGCTTAGACCATCGTAGGGAGAGAGACCGAAGTCTAAGGTCAGTGGGCATGGGGTACGGCCATGACAATGCTGTGCAGAGCATTTCGATGCAGCCACAAAAAGTCGACAGGAATGTTTTCTAGGATGCAAAGGACTCCCATAAAGGTACTACCTGAAAGCTCTGTGGCTCACTACAGAATTCTGGGTCATTTATCCAGAGAATAACGAAGGAGAGGCGTGCACATACAGGTCGCGTTCGAGAATAAGCAGTAGTTATGAGTTTCTATCAAGGCTATCAAGAAGCAAGTTCAAAAATAAGCTGCCACTGTGTACCTCTGATCCTAAGAGCACAGTATCAATTCTAGTCCCCAGTTCAGTGTGAAGTCTACAGGTGAATATTCATCAGCACAGGAGTCCAAAATCCAAGAGAAACCTTCAGTTCTGTCATAGTAAACTGGCAGAGTTTTTCAACCGCTTGATACTGGTAGACTTCAGCAATAATCTACTGAAAAATTAATCAGGGCCAACCCCCTAAGTAGAATTGCTAAAAACCCAATCCAGATTAGGTCCCTGCAGAGCTCAGACAATGAGGAAAGTGATTAGATTTTGTCCTAAAACAGACCACTTTGGGAGGAAAGAAAGATTGCAAGCCCCCAGTCTGAGCTGCCCTAGAAAAACATGATGATATAGTGTTGAAATAACACAATGCTCAATACCCCCAATAAAACATCAGAGGAACTCAAAAGGACACAAAATCAGCCCAGAAATTCTCTGTGGAAGTGCTAAGAGCCTGGTTCTGACATAAAATCTGAAGTCAGGAAATAAGCTGTAAGAATGAATAAACAAACAAACAACAGCAAAAAGAATCCCATTATAAAGCACTAGGATGATGATAGAGACACTAAAGATATCCCTAGAGAAGAGAATGATTCAAAAACATCTACAATCGAAGCCTTGAAGGGAAAAAATAGCTTTGGCACAGATTCAGTAAGAGTTACTGCAAAAGTTAAAACTATGCTAAAACTCAAATGAGTATGCTAAATGAAAAGAAAGGAAGCCGGAAGTGAGAGATACTGAGGAAAGGATTGGAAGGAGGTTAACAGATTGAAACAGATTATCCCAGAAATGAATGATTTGATAATTAAGATGGACCAAATAGAAGCTAATTCCACCATGAAAAACAAGAAACATTAAAAAACAAAGTTAAAAAAAAGTGAAAATGGGAGAAAAATAAAATATAAGGGGAAAATGCAGTAAACAGGAAAACTGGTAGAGATAGAGAAAAACTAATAAAACAGAGGACCCAGGGTAACTTTATTAAATTTTGGTCAAATTTTAAAAAGAAGAATGGAAAGATGGAGGAAAAATACTCCAATTGGCTGGAGAAAGTGTTGGGGAAAATATTTAACATAACTGAGGTACACAAGTAGAAGTTTATTAAAAACAAGGAGGAGGGAATGGGAGTAGCTTCCACCTCATTCTCATTTGAACTAGTCAACATGTACTTGAGTACAGAAATACATTTCTAGGAAAATAGAGGACAGAGAAGAGGGAAGAGGGATAATATTGAGAGATGAGATTTGGGAAGGGATTTATTCTAAGCAAAACAAATAATAACTGAGGAGTATAGATATTGAATAGGTGTTGAAAAGAAAGGAAGCTCTCAGAATCCTTGATTATATGCAAGAGGAGGGAAAAAGAAATGGGGTGGAGGAGGAGAAGCAGAGTCAAACATTCTTAGCACATTGATGTTGAATACACTCGACTCTTTTTTATAAAGAAATGTAGAAAACAAAGAGAAGGGAAGGTATTAAGGATAAAGGAAGGGTTACTTCCAGTGCCAATATGGCAGAGTGAGGAAGGAACCTTCTGAAGCCCTCACAAACTACCCACCAAACAACCAGAAAATCACCTCAGAATTGATCTAGGAGCAGGGAAGCAGGTTACCAGTTCAAGAGGAAATATCTGTCTCCCCGCAGTGGGAGGGGAGCAAGATCCAAGAGCAGCAGGAGCAGGAGCATCAAGCCTGGGGTGGGGTGGGGGGGCTGCAGCAAGGCTCCAAGCCTGGGGCAGTCTGATAATGAGACTTTACTCTCCTGAAAACCAGCAGACCCCTAGGCAAATGAGCAGTCTGTGCAGAATAGTAGAGTCAAACCCTAGTGACCCCACCCCCAGCATTGGCCACCAGAAAGACCTTGACCCCAATCCTGACCAGTAGTGAAGCCCTGCACTGGGAATGTCCAACAGTGAGACCTCACCACTGTGATCAGAAGAGAAACTCAGCAGCAGGACCCCACTCCTGGGACAAATCAGCAGCTAAACTCCAGGAAATATCAAGGGGTGGTCCTGTCCCTCAGTGATAGCCAGGAGGGAAACCTATCCTCAAAGAAAGGAAAGCCTTGAAGCCCAATGAAAGTCAGTAGGACAGAGGTTGAGAACAAAAGGCTGGGGATAGTGCAGGACCTAAGGCCAGTTCTCACATAAAAATACCAAGTCACCAAAAAGGGCAGAAAAAAATGAAGGGAAAAAATCAATCATAAAAGAGTTTGACTATAGGAAGTTGCTATGGTGATAGAGAGAATCAAGGCACAAACTTAGAAGAGAATAATATTGTCAAAATGGCTGAATGTGAAGCCTGAAAGAAAAATGTAACTTGATCTCAGGCACAGAAAGAATTCCTGGAAGAAATTTGAAAGTATTTTTAAAAGCAAATTAGAGTAGATTAAAAATTGGATAAATAAATGAGAGCAATGCAAGATAATTGTGAAAAGTAATCACTAGCAAAGAAAAAAAAGAGATATGCAAAAATTTAGCAAGGAAAATAACTCATTAAAAATAGAATTGCCTGAATGGAAAAGAAAATATAAAAGTTCATTGAAGAAAATAATTCCTTAAAAATTCAAATTGAACAAGTGGAAACAATGACTATGAGACATCAAGATAAAATAAAGCAAAATAAAGAAAGTTTGAAAGTAGAAGAAAATGAGAAATTTCTTATTGAAAAAGCAACTGTCTAGAAAATAGATCCGAGACAGATAATATAAGAATTATTGGACTACCTGAAAACCGTTATTAAAAAATGCTGCCCTATATATTAAAATCAAAGGACAAAATAGAAACCGAAAGGATAATCTGATCACCATCTGAAAGAGATCCCCAAATGAAAACTCCCAGGAACATTATAATCAAATTCTAGAGTTCATAGATCAAGAACAAAATATGGAAAACAGTAAAAAAAACAACAATTCAAATATTGTGGAACTACAGTCAGGATTACATAAGATTTGACAACTTCCACATTAAAGAGCTGGAGGACTTGAAATATGATATACTGAGAAAGCAAAGGAGTTAGAATTGCAACCAAGAATCACCTACCAAGCAGAATTGAATATAATATTTGTGGAGGGGAGTGGGAGAGAATGAACATTTAACAAAAGAGTCTTTTTTTCCTCAATAGTATTTTAATTTTCTAAATACACATAAAGATAGTTTTCAACATTCATTTTTGTAAGACTTTATATTCCAAATTTTTCTCCCTCCCTTCATTTATCTGATATAGATAAAATAAGTGCAATTCTTTTAAACATATTTGTATATTGTGCAAGAAATATAAGACCAAAAAGGGGAAAAACATAAAAAAGGAAAACAAAAACAAAGTGAAAATATGTTTCAAACCACATTCAATATCCATAGTTTTCTCTCTCTCTGAATGCATTTTCCATCCCACGTAAAATAGGGAGCTTTCAGATATTTCTGATTAAAAGACCAGAACTGAATTTTAAAATTGACCTCTAAATAAAAGGCTCAAGGGAAAAATTAAAGGGTAAAAAAAAGAAACAAGAAAAAATAAGATGTTTATTAAGGATAAATTATTTCTCTTTCAATATGGCAAGATAATATTAACCTTATTACCATAAGAGCAATTAGAAGGAAGATACATAGACAGAGAATATGGTTATAAGGTGATTTTGATGGAATGATACCCTAAATTACAAAATAAAGAAGTGAGAAAGAAAACTGAAGGAGATAGAAGATTGAATGAGACAAATCATCCCCCCCCCCCAAAAAAAAAAAAGAGGCATGAAAGAGCTATTATAATGGAAAAGAAGATGAGGGAGGTGACAATTAAAGCTTAAATGTCATCAAAATTGGCTCAAAGAGGAACTGGATATAAAAATCAATCTTACCCAATAAGGAGATAAAAAGGAATGGAGATAAAAAGAAGGGGTTGCTGATAAAAGAGAGGTTATATTTTGAGAAGAGTATATTGAAGGTATATTATGGTAATCAGAACTAAGACATTTGTGAGGAGGGCAAAGGTAGGATATAAGAGAAAGGGAGAGAGGAAGACTATCTTGAATTGCTTACATGAATAAAATAGAGAAAAGCAAATTGATGAATTGGACATACAACTAAAAAAAAAAACTAGAAAAAGAACAAATTAAAAATTCCCAATTAAACATCAAATTAGAAATCCAAAACATAAAATGAGAGATCAGTAAAATTGAAAGTAAGAAAACCATTGAACTAATAAATAAAACTAAAAGCTGGTTTTATGAAAAAACCAATAAAATAGATAAAGCATTGTTTGATCTGATTTAAAAAAGAAAGAAGAAACCAAATTACTAATATCAAAAATGAAAGGGATGAAATCACCACCAATGAAGAGGAAATTAAGACAATTGTTAGGAGCTATTTTGCCCAAATATATGCCAATAAATTTGGCAACCTAAATGAAACAGATGAAGATTTGCAAAAAAATATAAATTATCCAGATTAACAGAAGAAAAAATAAAATATTTAAAAAGTCCAGTTTTGGAAAAGGAAATTGAGCAAGCCCACAATGAACTTCCTAAGAAAAAATCCCAAGGAGCAGATGGATCCACAAGCTAATTCTACCAAACATTTAAACTAATCGAAACAAGTAACAATTTTAGTAAAATTGCAGGATACAAAATTAACCCACATAAATCATCAGCATTTCTATATATTATCAACAAAGTCCAGCAGCAAGAGATAGAGAAATTCTATTTAAAATAACTATAAAATGCTTGGATATCTGCCTCCCAAGACAAAACCAAAAACTACATGAACAAAACTATAAAACACTTTTTTACACAAATGAAATCAAATCTAATAAGAGGGAAAATGTTAATTATTCATGGGAAGAGTGAGCTAATACAATAAAAATGGAAATTCTACCTAAATTTATATATTTAGTGTCATGCCAATCAAACTATCAAAAAATATTTTACAGAGCTAGAAAAAATAACAAATTCATGTGGAAGGATGAAAGCTAGAGGATATTAAGGGACTCAATGAAAAATGCAAAAGAAGATCATCTCTCTTTACCAGATTTCAAACAGCATTACAAAACAATCTAGTACTGGCTAAGAAATAGAATAGCAGATCAGCGGAATAGATCAGGTACTAGATTACAAAGGTAATCTAGTATATGATAAACCCAAACATCCAAGCTCTTGGAACAGAAACTTGGGGTTTGACAAAAACCACCAGAAAATTTGGAAAACTAGGCAGAAACTAGGTATAGACCAACATCTTATACCATATGCCAAAATCAAGTCAAAATGGGTACACAATTTACACAGAAAGGGTAACACTGTAAGCAAAGTAAGAGAACATGGAATAGTTTATCTGTCAGACTTATAAAATCTGGGAATAATCTAGCATGAAAAATGATATACAGAGAAATATACAATAGTTAATTTTAATTACATAGAACTTAAATTTTTTCCACAAACAAAATCAATGGCAGCCAAAATTATGCAAAAAGTAGAAAAAGGGGAGAAAATGTTCGCAACAAGCATCTTTGATAAAGGCCTCATTTCTCAAATATATAGAGAACTGAATGAAACTTATAAACATACAAGTCGTTACCCATATTATAAATGGTCAAATGATATGAACAATTTCCAGACAAAGAAATCAAAATTATTTACAGTTATATGAAAATATTCTCTAAATAACTATTGATAAGAGAAATACAAATTAAAACACCTCTGAGGTAAGACCTCAAATCTATGAGATTGGTTAATATGATAAATCTTTGATAAGATATCAAAAAATTGGAATATTAATGTTTTGTGGATGAAGTTGTAAACTGTTCCAACCGTTCTGGAAAGCAATTGGGAACTATGTCCAATGAGCTATAAAACTGTGTCTGCCCTTTGATACACAATGCATACATATATCTCAAAACTATCTAAAAAAGGGGAAAAGGACCTATTTGTACAAAAAATATTTATAGCAGCTTTCTAAAGAGATAACTATCAATCAGAGAAAAGCTAAACAAGCTGTGATATACAATTGTAAGGGAATATTATTGTGCTACAAAAATGACAAGCAGGATGATGTCAGGAAAAAAAACTGGAAAGGCTTACATGATCTGATGTATATTGAAGTGAACAGAAACAGGAGAAAATTGTATACGATAAGAGCAATATTGTTTGATGAAGAATTGTGAATGGCTTAACTATTCTCAGCAATACAATAATCGAAAACAATCCCAAAGAACTAATGATGAAACATACTATCCACCTTCAGAAAAGAATTCATATTGAATAGGACAGAATGAAGCATGCTATTGTTTTCATTTCTTTCTTTTATTCAGGTCTTCTTGTACAAAATTACTAATATGGAAATGTTTTACATAATTGCACATATATAATCTTTATCTGATTACTTACCATCTCAGAGAGAGGGGGGAAGAGAGAAGCATAGAATTTGGAATTCAAAACTTTAAATAAAAAAGCCTAGTAGATTTTTTAAAATTGTAAAGCACAGAAAAAAAAAAAAAACAACAACAACAATTTAACAATGATTACTCTGAATGTCAATGGAATGAACTCAACCATAAGTTGGAAGAACATAGGAGAATGGATTGGAAAGTAAGATCCAAATATGTTACTTACAAGGAGCCCATTTGAAATGTAAAAATTCATATAGACTCAAAAGAAAGTTGTTATTGTTCAGTCGTTTCAGATTCTTCATGCCCCCATCTAGGTTTTTCTTGACAAAGATATTGGAGTAGTTTACTATTTCCTTCTCCAGATCATTTTACAGTTGAGGAATTAAGGCAAACAGGATTAATTGATTTGCCCTGGCTCACCAACTAGTAAATATCTGAGGCTGGATTTGCACTCACAAAAATGAATCTTCCTGGCTCCAGGACCAAAGTTCTATCCATTATCTCACCCGGCTGTCTCATAAAATTTTAGGAGTTGAGCAAAATGTGTTATGCTTTAAAGTAAGAAAAACAATGCAAGGCTAGCAATTATGATATCAAACAAGGCAACAGCAAGAAAAATTAATTTCAAGAGATAAATATGGAAAGTACATTTTTCTGAAAGTTACAAAAGACAATAAATTAATATCAGCACTAAACTTATATGTATCAAATGGCATAGCATATAACTACTATGAAGTGAAGTCAAAAGAGGTTCAGGAATATGTAATAAAACTATAATAATAAAAAACTTCAATTTAGATTTTCAGAACAAGTAAATCTAGCTTTAAAAGGAAACATCTGGAAATTATTGGATGGAAATAGAAATGAATATACTTATTTTTCAGCTCTACATAACATCTTTAAAAACCGATCATCAATTATGGCGTAAAAATAGGACAAACAAATATAGAGAAACAGAAATAGTGAGCATATATTTTATAGAATCCATTTCAATAAGAGTCCACTTAATCAAGCAGAACTAAAGAAAATGTTAAAATTAACTTGAGACTAAATAATTTAATCATAAAGAATAGTTGAATCAAAGAACAAATCCATAGAAAAAGATAAATAAATTCATCAAAGATAATGACACCAATGAAATAGCATACCACAAATTTAGAGAAGTAATCAAAACAGTCCTTAAGGGAAATTTTTTACCCCTAAATACTCATCAATAAAAAAGGAGAAAGCTCAAATCAACAATATTTAACTTTTTTAAAAAGATTAGAAAGCTTTCACTGAAAAATTTTTTAAAAGTAAAATGAAAGAAAAATAACCAAATTGAAAGGAAAAAACATTGAAATGATAAATAAAAGTTGTAGCGTGCTCTCCCGGCAGTTACAATTACTAGTCTGTCCTAGACCCACCAGAGTACCTTTGACCACTGTCCTTTGCAGTGTGAACTCTACCCGGCTCGCCTCCTCTGAGGCCTTCTAAGGTCTCTGGCCATGATTTCTTGAATCTATAGCTTAATAACCAGTAGTGCACTCAAGAACAGCCACGTGTAATCTTAAAAGCCTTTATTATACCTACTCACATCATGCCCTGACTGATGCCCTGACTTGTTGGTTCCCAAGTGAACACCTGGTCAGAAGACCCACGTGTTCACTACCAAAATCCTTACCTCTTTCGGCTACCCATCTCGGCTTGGCCACCCAGGCTAGGAAGCCAGGGTGAAGAGCACCAGGTTAAAGAGAGCGACTGCTGCCTGCAGTGGGCTTACATAGGGCCTGTGAGGTCACACACACAGCCAATCAGCGAGAGAGTCACCCATTACGAAGCTATCTCAAAATGGCCAGGATCCCACCTACAAGGCAGTCCTAATATCCACAGAAATTACTTCCGGGCCTCAATGATGCGCTGTGGCACAGCCCATTTAAAGGGCCCTTACAAAAAGTAGGAACTGTTTTTTAAAGAAATAAATAATTGGCTGATTTTTAAAAAGAACAAAAACTAAAATACCAGCTATCAAAGATGAAAAGTTGAAATAAAAAATTAAATATTAAGAAGAAGACTACAGAAATATTTTAAAAATTAAACAATGGATAGGGTAGTGTCATTCCAGGAATATAAGGTTGGCTTAATATCAGGAGAACTCTAAGCATGATTGACCATATTAATATCAAAAAGAAAATCACATAAATCAAAAGATACATTAAACGTTTTCTATTATGATGCAACACTCATTTCTGTTTAAAACCCTAGAGAGCATTGCAATAAATGAATCTTGCCCCAATATGACAAGTAGCATTTACAAAAAACCAAGAGCCAATATTATCCATAATGGGAATAACTGGTTAGTATTTCCAATTAGATCAGGTTTAAGGCAAGAATGCCCATTAAGAACATTGTTCTTTAATATAATGCTTGAAATTCTAGTTATAATGATAAGAAAAGAAATTGACGGCATAATTAAACATAGACTAAGAGGAAACAAAAACAAAATTTGTTTTTTTTAAGATAACATTGTTTATTTGTAGACCTTAACAGAGTCAACTGTAAAAACCATTTGAATCAATGAACAAGTTCTCAAAATTTGCAAGATTTAAGATGAATACATACATATCATAATATTATATGCATATTATCATATTTCTGTATGTTACCAACAAGATTCAGCAGAAAAAGTTAGAAAGACAAATTCAATTTCTAAATAACTACTAAAAGGATATTAAAAAAAAACACCTTGGAATCTACTCACCTACCAAGACAAATAATATAGGCATTATACGAATACAGCTGTAAAACACTCTATATAAAAGAAAACCAGATCTATATAATCGTAGATATATTAGTTGCTCATGGTATAAGATACCAGCATTTTAAAAATGACAATGCCACCTAAATTAAATTACTCATTCAATGTCACACCAAATTACCAAAGGGTTACTTTATAGAACTAGGAAAAATAATAGCAAAACTCACCTGGAAGAAGCATTTTGAAAGAAATAATGAAAAAAAAGGAAAGAAAGGAGCCTACATGTACCAGATCACAATTATACTACAAAGCAATACCATCAAATGGCAAAACATTCCAGTTTGTTTCCTAAGAACATTCCACAATGGAATGGGGTCACAAAGAGTTAAACATGACTGAAATGGCTGAACAAAATCAATAGATTTTTAAAAGTTAATCAATGAAACATGTTAGGAACATAATAGATAGAAGCAAATAGACACAGTAGCTTAATGTTTGATAAAAACCAAAGACTTCAGTTATGGCTTAAAAGCACACAAGTCAACAAGAACTATTAAGAAAATACTAAAAACAGTCTGCTAAGCTCTAGGAATAGACCAACATCTCATGATGTGTACTGAGAAAGCTAAAAATGGGCAAATGATTGACACATAAAAGATGATATCATAAACAAATAGTAGAGCAAGGAAGAAATTGCTTCTTATATAAATGAATAGAGGTCAAATAAGTGATAGAGGTGGACACAGAAAGTAAAATGAACAATTTTGATGACAAAATTAAAAAGACTTTTTTTCACAAATAAAACAATTGCAGCTAAAATTAAAAGAGAAGTGATAAAATGGAGGGAAAATCTTGTATTCATTTGATAAGGATCTTACTTCTAACATGTACAGAGAACCAATCCAAATTTTAAGAATAAGGACTATTCCCTACTTAATCAATGATCAAGAATATGAACTAGCAGTTTTAAGAATAAATCAAAGCTATCAGTAACTATTTTTTAAAAATTGTTCTAAATAATAATTAGAGCAATGAAAAGGAAAGCAATTCTGTCATTCCATTTCATGTCTATCAAAGATGATATAAATGAAAAATGACAAATGTTTAAGGAGCTTTGGGTAAATATGTACTTTGATGCCCTGTTGGGAGAATTATGAATTAGTTTATCCATTCTGGAAAATGACTTGAATTTATGCATAAAAGTTATTAAAATGTTCATCTATTTTGACCCAATGGTGCTACTGATAAGATCAAAGAAAGAAAAGACTGACCTACATGCACAGAATTTCTTTTTGTGATGGCAAAATGCTAGAAACTGGGAATGAACATCTGTTGAGGAAGGGGTGAACAAGTTGTGACATATAAATGTGATTTAATCTATTGTGTTACAATAAATTATGAAGTAGATAGTTTCAAAGAAATCTGAGAGGATTTGTATGAGCTGATACAGAATGAAGTGAGCAGAGACAAGAGAAAAACTGAATACAATAAATGAAAGCTTCCTTGTAAGACAGGAATTCTCATCACCACAATTTTGCTTATTCTATGTTTGTAACAGGGGTTTTGATTTTCTTGCTTTTTTCAATGGACTTGGGAGAGGTGGGTGGAAGTGAAGCTGGACTTTTGTTGATTAAATGTAGTAAAAAGTCTATTTGACATCACATGATTAAATGAATCTATGGCACAAATGGTTAATATTAGGGAGACTTCACTGTAATGGTGGTGCATGCTGATGGCATTAGAAAAAGATACCCCATTATTATTGAGATGTAAAAGATGATTCTATAAACAAATTAGGAAATCTAGGATAATGTATCTCTCATGTCTATGAAGAAGGGAAGAATTTATAGCCAGAGAACTAGAGAACATTATGAAATACGAAATGGGTGGTTTTGATTGCATTAAATTTAAAAGTTTTGCACAGACAAAATCAAAGCAGTCAAAATTAAAAGGGAAGTAGAAAGCGGGGGTGGTGGAGAAGGGCAGGGATTTTACAGTCAGTATTTCTGATAAATGCCTCAATTCTAAAATATATGGAAAACTGACTCCAATTTATACAATTTATGATACAAATGACTCCTCAGTTAATAAATAGTCAAAGGATATAAACAGATAACTTTCAGATGAAGAAATTAAAGCCATTTCTAGTCATGAAACATGGTCTAAATCACTATTAAATAGAGGAATGCACATTAAGATAACTCTGAGGTACCACTTTACACTTCTTAGATTGGGTAAGATGACAGGAGAAGATAATGATGAATGTTGGAGATGTGGAGATGTGGAGATGGAATGTGGGGAAACTGGGACACTAATGCATTGTAGGTGGAGTTATGAAATAATCCAACTATTCCAAAGAACAATTTGGAACTCAAACCCAACGGCTATAAAACCGTTCATACCCTTTGACCCGGCAGTGTCTCTACTGGGTCTGTACCCCAAGAGATCATAAAAAAGGAAAAAAGCCAACGTGTGCAAAAATGTTTCTTTGTGATGGCAAGAAACTGGGAACTGAGTGGATGCCCATCAGCTGGAGAATGGCTGAGTAAGTTATGGGTATATGAATGTTATGGAATATTGTTCTGTAAGAAATGCTCCGTAGACTGATCTCAGAAAGGCCTGGAGAGATTTGCATGAACTGATACTGAGGGAAATGAGCAGAACCAGGGGAATCTTGTACACAGCAGCAAGATTATGTGATGATCGACTGTGATGACTTGCTCTTCAACAATGAGGTGATCAAAGTACTTCTAATAGACGTGGGATAGAAAAAGCCATCTGCATCCAGAGACAGAACTGTGGATCAAACATACTATTTTCACTTTTTATTGCTGTTGTCATCATTGTTTGTTTGCTTGTTTTTTTTCCTTTCTTGCGTTTTTTCCCTGTCAATCTGATTTTTCTTGTGCAATATACCAAAGATCGAAACATATTTAGAAGAATTCTACATGTTTAACTTATTTCAGATTGCTTGTTGTATTGGGGAAGGGGGGAAAGGAAGATTAAAAATTGTGTAGTAAAAGATTTTTCAAGGGAAAATGTCGAAAATTATCTTTGCATGTATTTGGAAAAATAAAATACTCTTAAAAATAAAAGTGCTTTACATTTTGGCAGGAAAAAAAAAGAAGAGATAGGCCAACCCCAACAGAGATACCCTCTAAGCTCTAACAAAGAAGTTTAGCCATCTTTGCTATGAAAATACGAGTTCAGAATGTGGGTAACATTTGTATTCTTAGCATTTATTGCTGTGCCGGTTCTATAGCCAGCATTTTATAAATGATGGTTGATTGACAAATCTGTTGAGGAAGAAGAAGAGAATAGTCTGAATTCTATTCCCCAAGCAAGTTTCTGACACAACTATCCCTCTTCTCCCTCCACCTATTTAATACTAGAATTTTTCAAGAGATGGGACGGACTGTTATATTGTGCATTACAATGTCCTCACAAGCATCTACACCGAACATCACTGTGAAGCCCTTAGAGATCCATTGGAGAGTGAATTGGTAAACAAAAATCAACCAGAATTAGATATGCACCAGAAACAGTG